>NC_051154.1:131265467-131565467 GCF_013339745.2 Dermacentor silvarum
TACTAGTGCAGGAGAGAAGGATAGAGAAGGATACGTTAATACAGATAATTTTCTGCTGTCGATTCATAGCAACCAGAGAAAAATACGTTTGATCTGATAAAAAGCAATACACCACCGCCTCAGCGATTGATCCTGTCCAGTCATGAACAGCGTGAGCCTCTTGATCTCTCAGTAATTTACGAGTTTGTACATCTGAGGTTAACCAGGACGCAGTAAATATAGTGCTACCTGCGCCGTTATCTTGCAGCCTTCTATAGCAACCTTCTTTAGCAAGTAACTTTGCACATTTGTTAGTATTGACTGTCCTGGTGTCGTAGACGGGAGTAATTATTACATCGGGACAGACTTGAGCGCGGCAAAGTGTAAGATGCCTCTTGGGTGATTGGTTTAAAGAGGCAATTACACGGTCGTCCAACTACTCAGTTTATCGTTGTAACTGACAGCAGAGAGATGAATTTGGTTATATATCGGCAAGCAAACTAGGCTCTCAGCGCACATTTTAACTCGAAATGTCAATTCGAAATTTCTACCGCCCAGCTTCTCTCACCGACAGCAATTTTGGCATGAACTGTATGGCGCCAGGAAATGTAGGGCCACCACAGGGGCCGTATTCTGTAACGTTCCCCTAGGCGAAATTTCTTTTTTCGCTTTCAGGCGTGCGCTGATTGGCTGTTTTAGCAAAATTGGATGAGCTGATTGGGTGGTTGAGCCCGACGTCATTCAATTTTGCTCAACCAGCCAATCAGCGCGCCCCCTGAAAGCGAAAAAAGAAATTTCGCCTAGGGGAACGTTTCAGAATACGGCCCCAGCTGAGTCATCTGCTTCGAAACAGTCTGCAACCTCATCGGACGGCTTGCTCCACTCGCTCTGGCAACATACGGCGCAGCAGCGGCAGCAACGGCGTCGCCATTGATATGGGCGCGCAATTCCTTCCCTCGCGCGATAAGATCAGCACAAACCCAAGAATGCCTGCCGAACTCAAGCTTTATCGCATGGCGACCATGATGTATTTCCAGCTCCTGCAAACGCTTCCGGCACTCGCAATAAGCAAAGGCATGGCCTTCGAGATTGGCTTCCCTTACTTCGGGGGAGTCGTCGCTGGAGGCATGCTGGGGGATGCGTTTGATTTCGTCAACAGTTAGCGTTGCTAGATTGCTGTACAGTTCAACTGCGACATTAAAAAAAATTCAAATACAAATTTTTTGCCGCCCAGAATGCGCCCAAATTTCGCCAGCTTGCTGTTGGATGCGTACGGTTAATATGCAATGCTTAGTTAAAGCTTGAAAATTTGGTGTCATGGCTCCTCTAAGTTGAGTAACTGCAGAAGTATCATGATTGTAGGTGAAGTGCTTGTTATTCGTGATCCGTTTAATGAAGCGGATGTTTAAAGCCGAGTTATATTGCTGAGCACGCGCACAAGGTGTACCCGCAACCTTTACAGCCCGTTTGCATGACGACAACCATGTGCGAACATTTACTATGGAGTTTCATACGATCATTACCCTGGTGGGAGCTGCAAGCGGGGCGCATTCAGTCCGCATGGGAATGATGGTATAGGTGCATGGATTTGCCTAGACTTCGTCCTTCTGGCTTCAAGCGGCTTCGTCACGTTCTAAACTCATCCTTTTCAATAACCTAATCAGTCATAAATAATTAAATAATCATTATTGAAATTGTCCGATGGGAGGATTCGAACAGAGGAATACGTTGTTGCACAGAAGCCCGATATTGAAACCACGGACGCAGGCATCGATAAGCGGCGTAGAATACCCTTATGAATTTCTCGCGGGCAAGAAAGTGCGTTGAAAAACGCTTGGCACGTTTCGATTTGGCCACCTCGGTAGGCTGAACCACTTAATTAGTAGCGATCACGCGTGTTCGCAAAGTGTTCTGCATGCACTTAGAAAAGTATGGATTGCGTTGAACCTTTATGACAAAGAAGGCAGATAAAGCGCAATAAACAAAGCCACGTCTGAAACCATGAAGCACGAATCACAGACAAATCATTCGCATGGTGGCTGAACGATCGCAGCGTCAGAGTTCGTTGCGCCAACAAAAAAGCACCCATTATTAAATCTATGGCCCCCGCCACCATCGTGAAGGATGGTGCTGACGACCGCAGGGCGCGCCTGCAAAGTTCGTGGGCTGCCTGCGCTCTGCTACAAGTCTCATTGAGTTTGCTGGGGTGTTCTGACACACATATATAGCGTGTTCACCGCATAACGTAGCCCTGCGAACGCAATCCCCGCAACGGGATAGGTGGGATATATCATGCACCTGGCGCCAATTGCCCCACGAACGCGTCGTTGACTAAATACAAAGCGAAATAGGTGGGAGGCTTCGACTGCAGGAGCGCCAACCTTTGTCGAGTTTTACGTCATTCTGGATTCTATCAGAGCGAAGTAGTGCACGAAAAAAAGAAGGCAGTAAGCCAATTAGCGCGGAATGCTGCGATTATCTTGAGTACTCGTGTAGCAATTCCGCGCATTCATCTGGCACGGCTGAAGTGTGGCCTCGCTCACGCTTTAGAGTATACGGCCATATATATACACTCGGATCAGATTGTCGCGGACACCGTTGCCCGGTATCTGATCCGTGGCTCACGAAATCAGACGGCCGTCGCCTACGTAACACAGCATTAGGCAAGTGACGCCGCTCATTACGACGGTGCTGTATATGTAGCTCATAAGTCTTGAAAACGGATAACTAAGCGTGTGTGCGCTATGAAAATTCTTCTAAATATCCTGTGCGACTGTTGAATCGAAGCTGCTGCACTTCACTGTTACAATTAGTGCGAAATATGGGCGAACGGTCGGCACGGCCACGCAGTGGCCGAGCTCACAGGTGAAGACGGTACACGCCTTATTTTGCGCACTTATGTAACTTGCGAACGGAAATGTACACAGACACATTCCTTGAAGGCTGAAGCTTTTGGTTAGTATATATCCGGAAAACGAACCGCTTCCACGAATCGCCCATGCATCGTATTTGGCGTGGGCGTAAGGTTTCCGGATGAAGTTTCGAAGTGCATTCTTGCGCTAAGTTCGAGGAAGAATACCGGAAATTAGAGCAAAATGAATATCAAGATTACGTAGCAGGAAACCAGGCAGATATAGGAGTGCGCGGCACGAAACAAGAAGAAGCATTGGGACAATAACACTAAATTACTTAACGCCGCACTGAGGCGTCGGTGGGCAGGCGGTGGGCGCACAGGATGCAAGCGCTCCCGACCAGACAACTCAGAAGCGAGCGCAAGCTAGCGCCTGAACAGCCCTCTACCTTCCCTATATATGTACATATATACATCAGGCACTTCCGACGTCACTGCCACCACATAAGGTTTAGCCCTGAGTCGGTCGCAGTTCGTGGCGTTTTATATGAGGGGAGTTTTATATACAGGCGTTTAATAGAACCGCAATTAACGCGAAAGTATATGGAACACGCGTGGCGAATTTTCTACTGTATACGGCGCACCGTTTCAGTAACGTATCCCCCGCGCAACTGTTCTTGAACGCATTAACGCACTGGAACTTCTTTGAGCCAGGTCAACAAAGCCAGTTTGTCTCCAACTATTCAACTTATCGAAAAATACAATATTCATCATCAGAACTGAGAGCTGGTCGAGTTGGTGTGGTTCCATCTGAACGACAAACACGAGCGCCCGTGTTTGTCGTTTCTTTGCTCGTCGACGTCCATTCCGCGCTGTGTTTTGTTAAGACACAATATTCATCATAAATGAAAACATGGGCCCTGCGCTATAGTATGTACGGTATGTACAAAATTACCTCAGATCGACTCACGCAACATGACAAGTTACGCGTATACTCGTGTCTGCCTGTTTTTTACAGCGTAAGCTGTTATGGGCTAATTCTAACAGGCGTTTTGGTTGGTGATGGTCTCCGCCGCCGCCGGTGGTGTCCGTTGCAGCTATCACCGGGAATGAGAAAAAAATACCCAGTTCCCGCCGGGATCGAACCCGGGCCCACGGCCTGGAAGTCAGCGACTCTTCCACTGAGCCACACCGGCGATTGCTAGCATAGTGTTTCTCACTACAACACCTTGAGGGTAATCTGGCGCCACCGTCTATGCGAGTTTCTTAAAGGGCGATGTGCCGTCATGGGAATGACGGGATATGTGTCTGCGATGCTTGTGTTGGCTGGTGTTGTACGAGGCTTCGTCTAAAACACGGATATGGCTACACAAATACTGCGTTCTTAAAATAAAATCTGCATAAAAGGCTTTCATTCACCCATAATACATCTCAGAATAAAGTTTACTCACCTACAATGCAGTATCAAGAGAAGAAAAGCAAGAACAGACGACAAGTTGTTCCAAAGCGAGCGAGAATCTTGTCGTCTGCCCTCCAACTTTAGCGGCCAGCTGATACTTTTTACGCTTCATATAACTGTACATCCAATAATAAGTCCTCAAAATTAAACAAAACATGTTTTTGTGCAATAATAAAGCTAAAACAACTTTTTACGTGCTGTTTCAGCAGGAAATTAATCATTGTGACAGACGGAACGGTGCTAGCCAGGCGTAGAGTGTGCACTAGATTGGGCGAGTGTGTCCAACGAGGGCTCTGCGCTGAGGCAATTTTTATTGAAAATCCAGGTTGCGCCATCGTCGCGCTTTCTCCCGAATGAGCGGCCCCGCTCGCTGGCCGGACGCTTGTCGCGTTGGAGACCCTACCGCAGCTGCATGGAGCTTTGACTGGCGGATACTCGGTGGCGGCAACACTTAGATTATTCCCCACCGACCTTTTGTAAATAAAATGGAAAAACAACGGCGGAAAGAATGCAAACGACGCAACAACGACGGTGCGTCGAGCAGACGACAGCTACTCAGCCCGCGAGCTCGCCTCAGCCAATGAGCGCTGCCGAAACAGCCGGAGCCAACGTTTATTGGCCGGAGATTCAGATGATGATGATGATGATTTCTTGGCATCCCCTTTGAAACGGGGCGGCGACAAATAGTCACCTAGCCTGCTTGATTTAATCAGGTATACTATACATGTTCTTTATCTATCATTTTTGTATACCTCTCATTATTATTTTTCTTTTTCAAAAATTTACCTTGTGCCGCTGCGTATGATTTTAAGAGATCAGGTCGTATCCATCTTTTCCCTGCTTTTTTTCCACCAGTACTCTAATCGTCTCTTGCTGATCGCTACGGCTGATCTGTTTATGTTTCCTTCCACTTTAAACCCAAGCTCTTCTGTGATGCTCTTCTGTGATTTGCACGTTACCTACGGTTCTCGCTGGGTGGATCCCGTCGCATTCCATCAGGATGTGCTGAGTGGTTTCTGGATCTTTACTGCAGCATACACATGTCTCATCTAGTTCCGAATATTTGTTCCGATATGTTTTCGTCCTTAGGCAACCGGCTCGAGCCTCAAATAGCAAGGCACTGCCCTTTGTGTTATCGTACAGATTTTCCCTTCTAATTTCTTTCTTCTCATTCTTGTAAATCTCCATGGTCCTTTTTGTTTCCATTCTTTGCATCCAATTCACGGTTTCTATTTCTCTCACTTTCTTTCTGATGACTCCTGGTTCTCTATTTACAGTTTCGATTATCCTGTACTAGGTTGTAAACTTCCTTGACCTCTTCCTCCATTGTGTCCACGCTTTTCATGTAGCGATACTTGTGCACTTTAGCCGCCCATTTATTTTCAACCATGTTCCTGAGCATTTCTTCAAAACTAATTTTGCTCTGTGCTTCTCTGACTTCAAAAGAGGCCCAACCCATGTCACCCTGCACTGCCTCATTTGTGGTATTACCGTGGGCTCCCAAAGCCAACCGGCCTACTGATCTTTGGTTAACTTCCAAACCCGCCAATATATCCGATTTTAAGCATATAATGGCATTTGCGAATGTGAGCGCTGGCACCATTACTCCTTTCCAGATTACACGCGCCACCTCATACTTATTGTGGCCCCACAGTGCTCTGTGTTTCATTATTGCTGCATTCCGCTTCCCCTTTATTTTCAGATTATCTTGGTGGTTGCTTGAGTAATTCTTTCCTTCGTTTATGTGTACGCCGAGGTACTTATATTGCTTCACTATGGGTATTACTTGCTGTTGAATTGACACCACGAAGTTACTCGTGTGTTCATTAAAGATCATAATTCCTGATTTCTCTGTGCTAAACTTAAGGCCTAGATTTGTCACTGCATTCCCACACATATTCGCAAGTATCTGTAAATCTTTTTTATTGTGCGCTAGTAGCACAATGTCGTCTGCGTACATCAGTCCAGGGACCTTCTGTTGCACCATTTGTCATTACGCATGTAGGATAAATCAAAACCTAATTCGCTGTTTTCCAGTCGTCTTTCTATACCCTTGACGTAAAGCGTGAACAACAATGGTGACAGAGGGCATCCTTGCTTCAATCCTTGGTGAATTCCCACCATTTCATTTCCTTTTCTACCTTCCCATACCACTTGTACTTGGTTGTCTCTATATATCTCCCTCAGCAGCTCCACGAAATCGTCATCTATGCCTTCGTATTGAAGAATATCCCACAACAATTCCCTGTCTACGTTGTCATAAGCTCCTTTAATATCTAGAAATGCTATCCATAAAGGTCTTTTCTGAGCTACTGAAATCTCTATGCACTGAGTTAGTACAAACACATTGTCTTCTAAGCGTCTGCCTGGCCTGAACCCATTCTGTAGTTCCCCCAATACATCGTTTTTCTCCACCCACTTCGACAGTTCTAATTTTATGGCTTGCATTGTCATTCTATATATCACCGACGTTACTGTAACTGGCCTGTACGAGCTCGTCTTATCCTTATCTCCTTTGCCTTTGTAGATGAGATTCATCTTTATTTCACGCCATCCAACGGGAGGTTTTTTTTTTTTTTTTTTGTTCTAATCACTTGCTCTATGTCATTAGTCAGCAGTGCCTTGCTTTTTGGACCGAGAATAAGGCGACGGCAGCGCCGCCACATTTTCCGCGTACACTCTAGCCAGGCGCGTCTTCAAGGCTTCTGCTGGCTCTCCGAGAACGATGCCAATCCGAAGTCACAATATACCGACATTCCCTTGCATACCACAGCGCAGCAGCGCCACATTTCCCTCTAGGTAATATAGTGAAACGTAGCAGATGCGCAGGTAGCGGTACAAGGTAGAAGGTTTGAGGAAGGAAAAGAAGTTTAACGATATGTATCCAAAAATGATAGTATAGCAAAAATATATATTCTGTACCTGACTAAATCAATCTGGCTAGGTGACTATGCCCCCCCCCCCTTTTTTTTTTCAAAGGGTATGCCAGTAAATAATCATAATCATCATTAGCTGGCTAGGTAACTGTCACCGCTTTGTTTTAAAGGGGATGCCAATAATTCCATGATCATTATCATCTTCATTAGCATCGTACGTAGCTAACCTCAAGCAACAAGGCATCAGAGCAAGCTTCGTCGACGCCGCGGAGCGATGGGATGACCTTTGCCGTCGTCGTGGTCGACTCCAGCGGCAAGATTTCCAATAACGCTCCGATTCGCACTTCAGACCCCGAAGTCGCCGAGCAATCCACCATTGCCCTCGCCCTGCTAGAGGGTCGTGGGTCCGAGATCTATAGCGATTACAAAACGGCAGTTAGGGCTTTTCAGAAGGGTCGCATCGCCGAGCAAGTTGCTCGTCTTCTTAGCGTCTCAAGTCCGGATGCTCTCACACATCATTCGATTCACTGGTTTCCCGCTCACGGAGGGTCGGTCGAGGGTGCTCCCCCGAACCTCAATAAGTCTGCTCATGAGGCTAGGGATGGTCGATTAATAACTTTATTCGATTAACGATTAATAGTTCATCGTTTTAGTCTTTAATCGATTAATCGCTTTCGATGCAGGGTTTTTCATCAATTAATCGATTAATCGAAATTTTTACCGGGCACTTTCAAGAAGGCGGAAACGCAGTTATCTACTTTTGTAGGGCCCTATTTTAATATTTGAGAGGTGGAACCAAGTTTGAAACACAAGTGTATAAACGTTTGATAAAGGTAATCTTTACCTTGTTAAAGACTAACTATAGTTGGCACTATTGGCTTTTGACAGGATGAACAATATATGTTATAAAACGGCACAAAAATCGTCGGCCCTACCACTCCGTGAAGATGGTTAACCAGCGAAGCTGAAACGTGCGGCCCCAGTATTTATCACTGGGTTAATCCCTAGGGTTCATTGAAGTGTTTCTCAAATATGAGGTTACGCACACGTTCGGCTGCGACGGAGCGAACATCACTGACCGTATGCCCGCAGTTCGCCGTTTGCGTTCGATGTCTCGAGTTTGCCCGGCGACGTGGTTAGCAACATTCACCGGTCACTGCCACTTGCGATTCTTCGAAATCAAATTGCGTCAAAAATTAAATCTGTCCGTCACGTAAGACAATGAATGGCGCATACCCCCTCAAGCAATGGCTCATAGCGCCGTAAACGCGGCCTCCCCATTACGACGACAGAAGAGAAGTGGAATTCTGCGCTGGAATGATTAGCGGCTACGCAGCCAGCTATGAAAGCAGACGACGACGACGAACGCGGGAGCAGTGGCACGAGTGCATGCCGAGCACGAGCACGAGCGCAATCCGAGGGGCGCCAACGAGCCAGCTGCAGAAGACGATGACGCTCGAGCGAATGCTGATGATTATAGTTTTGTGTACACAGGCGATTTCGCCTAGCCATATACGATTTCGCCTATAGTAGGATACAACTTTAAAAACAGCAGTTGGCAAAAAAGGCAGATGGACCGCGCGGGGTTGTGTTATTCCGTCAGCCAATCACAGAAGCAAACAAAATCGTCGTCATGCGACGTTTTCAAAATGGCGTCATACTTGATACGACTGTAATTGTTGTACTTGTACTTTCTACTATAATAGTTGAGTGAAAACATATAAAATTACGCGTTTACAATTTTATTTTTGTGGTTACCGCCTTATTTAGGTAACATGGAAACTTTTGAAGTACGAACTATTTGCAGCCTCGTGAAGGAACAGTGGCTGGCGGGGCTTCACTGCAGACTTAAGTTGTATCTGACTATAGACATATAAAGCTTCGCTTTATTAAGATACATTGCACTAGTGAATCCCAGTAGAGCACAGTTAAATAAGAATTAAGAAAAATGGCAAAAGTGAATGGTAATGTTCAACTGAAATATGCAAGAAATTGCAATGTATACGGAGGAAAAGAAAGTGAGTGGTTTAGGATTTTAAACAACATAGCCTTTTCTAGAGAGCAAAGGAATGTCAATTGGCTGGCATGTTTGGGTGAAACCGACACCTACTTTGAATGGAACACAACCAGCATGCGAGAATATAGAACTCCATCGCTATGTCAAATACATGGTCTGAGCCGGCGCGGATGCTGTGAAACAATTTTAGCGGACTGGGAGTGGCGACTGGGTTGCTATAGTGTGCCTTGCATTGCAAGGACATTTCAAGCGTCCGGCTTCGCGCGGCGTGGTGGCGTGTGCGGTGGGGGAGAGGGGAAGCGCTCAGCGTGGCATCACTCTGGACTCGGAAAGACAGTCGACAGTCGCTCTACCCCAGCTGCACAGACACTGCTCGTGGGCCGCCATTCCATTACGATTTCAAAATTCTCGTGCCACTCCTGTCGAACTCTCGAAAACGATTAATCGAACAGGCCTAATCGATTAAGTCGATTAAATGAAAGGTGGACATCGATGAAGATTAATCGTTTTGCGGGATACTTTTAATCGTTCATCGATATTACCAACCCTACACGAGGCTGCGCGCGACCTCACCGACCGCGCTCCCTCTGTAAGGAGCACCGACTCCCCTCCCCCCTACGGCCACAGGGACGCTCCCGCTACTCACAACGAGGTTACGAAATTCTTCTACATGTCTAGAAGGGTCTTTCCACCCCTTCACCCCAAGTTGAAGAGGGCGCAAGCCGTTTCCCTTAGACTTTTACAGACCGGCACATATCCGTGTCTGGCCGTTCTACGTGAAGTTTAACCCGACGTATATCGCGACGACGCGTGCCCGTCCTGCGGGCAGACCTGTTAAATATTAGAGGAAAAAGACGACGACGGGGACTAGCGCGCTCAGAGCAAGCGGCTCGCTCGGCATCTCGCGCGGCGGGACTGATTCGAAGGGCCAGTATGGACGCGTTGCTACTGTCCTTCGGGCAATAAACTTCCCTTTCCCACCCTTCTACTGCAAAGACTCCTTTGTTTTACATTTTCTGGTGCCGAAACCCGGGGCTCTGTGATCCAAGCGACCCGACCACGAAAGGACTTCACCGGCAACGAAGTTGGAGCGGATCAAGGGCAAGCGAGCGACCCAACGAGCTTTGCACACGCGTCTCCGAAACGAGGCAAGCCAACTCATGGAATCGAGTCAGTTAAGCGCTCCAGCGCTTCGAGTGCTGCATGACAGACTAAAGAACTGCAACGACGGACTACGGGTGCTCAACGAACAGATGGAGGGTTACCTCACGGACGAGCAAGCATCCGAAAACTACATCTCGGTCGCGGATTATGAAGACAACGCGGCAGCAACGTTGTCCCTTCTCTGTCACCACATCGAAGAGCTTCAGTCTCAAACGACCGCGGATCGAGCCCTATACCGACACCTAACGACGCCTCAGCTTCAGGTACGATCTCAGGGCATCGTGCCCTCGGTGATACCTCACGACCGGTTGTCGGTGCTTCTCGACTTCCGAGGCTCGACTTGGTTCACTTCAATGGAACAGTGCCAGCCCTTATGGAACATGTTCAAGCATGCCGTCCACGAAAATGCCAGTTTAACGAACATCGACCGCTTCACTACTTGAAAACCCTTTTGGCTGAACCAGCGGCCAAAGCGATCGAGAGAATTCAAGTGAAGGACGCATCATATGCAGATGCCACCGAAATTATACCCAACCGCTTCGGCAACGTGAGGATCATCGAGCAGAAGTACTTGGAGAATCTTCGAATGCTGAAACCAGTGTGGTTTTCTACTGACGTGACCGCTATGAATAATTTCCTGGATACCGTACACATTAACGTGAGACGTCTCAAGGCTCTTGGACGATCGGATACGCTGCGATGCTCGTCGAGATTCTAACGAAAGTGATCTCCAACGACATCGTGGTGGAATACTACAAGCGACGGAGCTTACTACAAAAGCCCGACGAGACCCAGTCGTCAGAGACGGAGCTGCGTCAGCTATTGGATTATCTACGACTGGAGGTCGAAGCCAGTAAAAAAAGTGGTCACCAGGAGTGCTGCGTTCGCGACATGCACGATGGAAGGCCTGACAGGAAGCCCTGTGCCACGCCTACCACCTCCGTTTTGCACAACGAATCCAGCAAGACGAAAGGTACTTGTTTTTTCTGCCTTTCACCCACACACGTTACAGAAACGTGCACTTCTACACTAAGCCTGCATGAGAAGAAGAGCCTTCTGGCCAAGTCGGAAAGATGTTTCAAGTGCACGATATCAGGCCACCGCTTGAAAGATTGCCGACGCAACATACGTTGCGCTACCGGTAAAGGCAAGCACGCAACAGCTGTTTGTGACCCCAACTACTCTAGCACGAAGAAACCGAGTGACCGACAAACCCCGAGCTTGCCTGCTGACGCACAGGTACCTACAAGCAATTTGTTTTACATACCTCCACTCTATCCCACATGAACTGGGAGTGCGGATTGATATACCCCAAGTTCAGCAAGGAGGAGTGGGACTCGATTCTGCGTAGCCCCGCTCAAGACAAGCAAATCCTTGCTGTCCGGCGTGCCCGTGACCGGACCGGTGGGCTATAGCTGCCAGTCCCGACGTCGGGTGCGCGACGAGTGCGCATCCGCGCCGGACCTCCAATAAAGCTTTTGACTCACTCACTCTTGACATGCGATGTGAGGAGCGCGCCGCGTAGCGTCTTTACGGGCAAACTTAATATTTCAGTTGCATATTAATACACCAGGTGGCACGCCATGTAGCAGTTGCATAGGTATTTGTACGAGGTAGATAGGGAAGGTTTGAGGAAGAAAAAAAAAAAGGTTAAGGAGATGTATACAAAAATGCAAGAATTAAACACATGTATAGCGTACCCGATGAAACAAAGCAAGCTAGGTCACTGTCACTGTCCCGTTTCAAAAGAAATGCCATTAAATCAACATCATTTTTCATTGTATCGTGCCATTTGTCACGCGATGTGACATGCTCCCCGCGTAGCGTCGATACGTGCGAACATTGCATTGCAGTTGCGCTAACTTTCACCAGGTATCCCGACATGCAGCAGTTGCATGCTGCATGTAGCTGCATCTGGCGCAAGTAGGCTAGGTGATTATTTGTCACCACCCCGTTTCGAAGGGGATACCAATAAACCATCATCATCAACAGCATCGCATCGTGCCACGGGTCAAGGGATGTGACATGTGCGCCATGTAGTCTGGATGCCTGTGTACTCTTCGGTACACGTTATGGCGCCTCCTCTAAAAGTACGAACCTCTGCTGAAGAAGCGAATCGTAGAGCTACGCGCGCGGTTGCAACCAGGCAACATCGGGCTCAGCAGATTGCTGTGCAGAGCCTGACGTGTTGCGGCGCAAGCCACAGCTCGCCGTCGACGCCGGGCGGACAGTTCAAATTGCTCTCGTGAAGACAACGTAAAGAGATTTCGCCGCGAAGACCCTGTAGTGCTTGGTGCAAAAAAAAAAAAAAAAAAAAAAATTAAAACTCCTGTGGAGCTGCTTCTCCAGCTTACGCTGTGACTGTGCTGCGTGTGCTACGCAGGCCTGTGACTTTATTTACAATACGGTATGCCTCGATGGCTAAACGCGCATGCCTATTAAGTATAAAGCCCAAACCACATGAGAGCAATTTTGTGCGCGACGGCGACGAGCGACGAGAGCCCGTCGCGCGAACAGATCGCTCATTCTTGTCGCTCGATCGTTCGGTTTTGGAAATCTAGAATTCGTCGCTTGTCGCCCGGAAGCGCTATGAGCGACTAGCCAATAGCGCGAAGCCGGAACTGGATATACATCAGTGAAGTACTACCGATTGTCACACGGAACGAGCAAACGACTAAATTTTGATACGTGCGAGGATAAGAACGTAGTGCAAGACCTTTAGAAATATTTATGCTGATCTTTACACTAAAACACATCAACTTAAATTAATAAAGCAAGCGTCACGCCAGTTTCGGCGAGTATTTGCTGCCCTCATACCGGCAACACCGGGGAGACGTCGCTCAAAGTCGTCGCTCGTCTCGTCGCTCGCATGCGGTACGACTTGTAGGCGACGAGCGACCTCAACAGCCATCTCCATCGCGTCGCTTGTCGCGCGCAAGATCGCGTGCATGCACCCACAACGGCCACAGTGTACAGGCAAGAAGCGCAAAGCGGGGTTTTCGCTAAGTGACTTTGCATGCTCACTTAATATGGTGTCGACAAAACACCATAGGTCCTATGTAAGTCATTCGGACGTGGTCGGGTACTCCTACTAAGCAACCGGCAAGCGCACTATTTCCAGTATTTACTATTTTTCTGTCACCCTTAGGGATAGGCGCGTCCAACTTCCTTTGGAGATGAAAAAAAAAAAAAAAAAGAAAAAAAAAAAAAACGACGTCTACTCCGAACCTTTTCCCTTCATTAAATCTTTAGCCCATTCGAAGAACCGTGTACATATGGTACCACATGAAATTTCTCGCTCTTCTGTCCCAGATGAACGTTGCTGCTAATCAGCTCGAGCTTTTTCGTTACTTTGTTACAAGTGTGGCGCCTTTGTTGTGTCTTTCACCGTCCTATGTGCGCCGTTTTTGTTTCCAAAATGTACCAACTCGCTAGCTCTCGATTCTTCTGACGAATATATTCGTTGGTCGCTCACCGCTTCTAACAAGGAACGTACAGCTGCATTCCATTCTAAGAATTCGCGAAGTCACGGCCCGTCAGCTTGCTGGTTTAGAACAGCACGTGTCTTCTTTGACAATAGTAGTTTGCACACTGAGTATCATACGTTATTTGTGCAGTCAATGCTGGGATGATGCCCTTAAAATATCCGCATACTAGTCGAACCTGCGTGTCAGAGACACTGCCTATCTAGATGAAAAATCAATTAAAGTGATAGAAGAATACATTACTTACATGAAGTATGGCTGAAGTTCCAGAACGCAGCCGGCTCCGTAACTACCGGGCAAGCGGAATGGCGGGTTATTCTATGGGAGAAGTCACTTCATTTACCACTTCTTTCGGTAGATGGCGCCGCAATACCACAGGGGCAAGTTCAGTTCGGTTCAGGCACGGGAAGCTTGCGATCACGGTGGTTGCGACCGTTGTTTCATGAGCGCCACCATTGCGTAGGTAGTGGCGCCATCTATGGGCAGTTAGCATGCTGGCTTGGGCGAATGCCCGTGTTGTATGCTGTGGTATACGCTCGGTGGAAGTTTCTGGTGGATTTTTTTCGCACTCACGCGGTATATTTAGCATGAAATGGCGTCTTCTACGTGGGGAACGGTCCTGTGAGGCGTAGTGAAGGAATTTAAGTCTGAAGTAATTAAGCGGCTGGAGTAACTGCTGGTGTTAGGGCGGACGGTGCACCCAGTGCGATGTGCGCGCGTTTGTTTGAGCTTACTATCAGCCTCGGATATCAGTTAGGTATTTCTGAAAATTCGTTTCACGAATGTTACCTTACTACAGCATTCTCAGCACTAATTCTAAGCTCTGGTTTAGCTGCAACGAGTAGTTACGAAACATTTGACGACCCTAACAGCGTGGGTACCGTTCTGCTGGAGAATAAGTCGTGCTGTTTACTTTGACAAGCGTTCAAGATGTTATGTGTTACACTGTTACAAGCGTTCAAGATGTTACACTGGGCGACTGCCTTGTTTGCTGGGCAAGGTTTCCGCCTACAAATAAAATAGTTTGGTTAATAATAACCGCATACCGTACAGTGTGAATCACACTTTTCAAGTGCTCGAACGACCAGCTGCAGACTGTGCGAGCGCCCGAGGCAGTACTGAATGCTGTGTTATAGATCTGTTTGTTCTATATAGGGTATGGTCCAAGTGGTCCAAGCATAGGCGGAAAGTTTTCATTTTTCCGGGGGGGGGGGGGGGGGGGGCTGGGGCCTGACCAGCTTTCCGAACCCCACCCGCATGTATGCATATATATGAGTGTTTGCAAGACTTCAGAGTAGGAGACAATTCAGTTTTACAGCCCGAGTCCCCTCGCACCGCCAAAAGACTGGCGTCTCTTGGTTGAGCCATGCGACAAGCGGTTTCAATTAAACACGTTAGGGAGTTATATTTGTTTTGTGCGTATTAAGTCGCAGAAGTACACATCTATGAAAGAATGCAATGTAACGCCTTGTAAAAGATTTAATACAAAAGATACAATCAAGACATCTTTTCCTGACGAAAGATCAGTTATTGAGAAGATGAGACATAACATATATAAACATTAACGATATATAACAATTGTGTTATTGAGTGGCAAATGCAGCACACGACGAATAAAAATTAATAAGGAAAATGCAGATAGACTAGGGAGTTTTACAAATAGCGCAACCACGCGTCTTTTTTTACCCAAATGGACTCACTCTGCTTGCGCTGTTATGTACCCCATTTTCGTTGTTTTGTATAACCTTTTGCGTTGTTTTCTAAGCCAGGTGGTTTGCGTTTTTTAAGTTGGTTCCTTTCTCCCTCCTGTTAAAGACATCAGTTCGCTGTCTGATGCGATGATTTCATCATCATTGAAAAAGTGTTCGTACGGGCATTTGATCTGGCAATGAAGTCCTCGGCAATCTTAATGAAATTGATTTTGCGGGAGAGTTCTTTGTAAGCGTGCAAAATTGCCAGATGGTTCAAACGGGCTTGTCCAGTTGTCGACCGCAAGTACATTTTCAGTCGCCGAAGGCAAGAAAAGGACCTCTCGGATGTGGTCGACGAGACCGGTATGGCCAACACAATTTTTTTTAGCTTGGCCATTTCCGGCAAAAGGTTTCGCAGGCGTTCGCCCTTGCCCCCCGTAAACATGCGCACGACGTCCCCAAATGTGTGCGATGATGCCGACCTTTTGGTGGCTTAAAATGTCAATCAGCATATCTCTGTGCAAAATCAGGCGTCCTGGTTCAGGGTCATCACCTTATATAACTATGTTATATATGCTTGGTCTTCCTTCCCTATGGCAAGCTGCTCAATGTGGGACTTATGCTGCCCCATATCAGGTGGATACCTGTTGTTTAACGGAGACAGCACTGTGTCAAGTACTTCATAGAACCTCTGGCGGTACATGTCACTCACTGATGGAAACACGTGAGCTGAGGAACCTTCTTTCGCCTAGCGGCTAGAACAGACGGGTCCTCAACTTCTACTTTTCCTGCCTCTGCCATACATATGTGGGTCACGCGCTTCATTTTGGAGATAATCTGCGCCGTGTTGAAGCTTGGGCCGTCCGAGATGGCTGGTCCCTTCCCGTGCGCCGTCTCCCCGCGCGCCTAGTGTTGTTTCCGCTGGTGCTTATACGGTGGAAAATACACTTCCTTTTGAGTGACAGACGGGTTTTGGCGAAGTACCGATAAGCGAGGTACCCACTATTGGTTTTGTCGTTGGTGCTCATGCTGTGTTTGTAGCCGGTGCACATTGCAACGCCCGCAGCCGTGGTAGAAGCGAGCTCGACGCCTGTTTTCTATTTCCGCTTTTATTGCGACAGTAATTGTATTGACACCCCAGGTGAATTTTCGCTGTCGTCGTCGCCGTGATATTCCGTATAAAGTCCAACAGTCATATGCGTGAGCGACCCATACACTACGGGTGCGAGAAAAAGCCCGTAAGGCTGAGCCGTGACACTTGATGGACATTATCTTCCCACGCGCTCAATATTCGGGTTAGTTGGAGGTCACGTGATCAAATGCACGCATGGGGAGGAGAGTAGGCGTCTTCTCATCTATAGCCCTGCCGCAGCTGCAAATTACTGTGTGCGGTTGACGCTTACGCGGCCCGCGTGCCGTATCCAATTGTTGGTAATCATTGGGGGGTGCAATGATCAAGGGCGAGCAGGGATGGCTGCTAACTTCATGCGCGCTTTCTTCCTTCTTAGGCTGTTTTTCCGCGCCCCAAGTGTTGCAGATCGCATGACCTAAGTTAAGAGACAGGGGTAATTGGCGATCGCTGACAGAAGCCGTCCTGTAGTGGACATAAAAATATGCAGATGATGATGATGATGAATCTAATTTTCGGAGTCGCTGTGAATCGCATGGCTGTACGAACCGTTCGCCCCCGCTGCCGGCGTTCATCACAATGCCAGCGTTGTGATAGTGACTGCTCGTGGTCATCCAGCGGGATATTTACAGGTTTACATGGTCCGTGCATTGCACGATGTTTGTTATTTTATTAGTGAGTAAATGTTACTATAATTCATATAGGCGATATAACCAAAGTACAGACTCGTGTGAGGGCCGCACTTTTTTGCCGCAATTTTGACGACCCTTACAAGGGATCAGGCCATTTTATCTAATTTTTCGAACTACGAGTATGAAATCCGCTGTAAACCTCCGCGATCGCCTCCTCTCGCCATCTATAGTCGTGTACAACTTTAGAAGGCGGCATTTGCCCCTCAAAGGCGGATGCGCACGAGCATCCACCAATGGGCGTGCTCTTTAGACTGACGTCATGAGCCGGGCGGCCGGTGACCCCGCCGACGAAGGACATGGCAGCCCGCGCTTCGAGCTGGGCCGAGTCGCGTCAGCGGGACTATTTATTTAGTCGTGGTGGAAATCGGCAGCTGCGCTTCAGTGATCAGGGCGGGACGCCTCTCCTGTCTTCTTAAGTTATAACCAACTTTTTTTTTATATAGTTGCGACGCGCGAAAGTACGCTGCGCGGGAAAATTCGCAGTGGAGCGCGATCGGAATCGCGCTGAACGCGATTGCATCTCGGTTGGATTAAAAAAAAAAATATTTGCTTTCAAGTTGGGGGTGCGGCTCTTACACGGGTTTATACGGGAACAATCTTTTTCGTGTAATTGTCTTATGCTTCGCTATCATTAATACTGATTCACCATTCCGGCAAAACTGCAGCCTCTTTTTTTTTTTTTCTGAGTCCTAGTAAAAGGTCAGCTGCGCGTGACTGCTATTGATTCTGATTTCAAGTGAATCCGGCTTGGCCCCACTTGGTTACTAAGTTAATTATATATATTTATGGCCTCTGCATGCACGTTGAGATGTTTCAATCCCCAATAAATGGTGTCAATTATTATAAGTTTTTTTTTTTCATGAGTCGCTCGCATTAGCTACTGGAAAGAGAAGCAATGCTGAGGCATATAATTCACGTGTATTTCACACACCGTTGATAAAAAATTCTGCCGGAGGGGTCACTGAAGTCTGCAGGCCTTTTTCAGTGTCAAAAAAGTGTGCAAAGCAATTTGTAGCGAGTTGAACATACAGCAATTCATATTGATTCTCTAGACATAGGCTATCCACATCAATAGAAATAATTGTTAGTTGGCTACCTCTTTCTCTTTCAAAACATAAAATTTTGTCCTGTGTACACATTGAAATATAATGTATCTGTGCATGGTGTTCCCAGTGTAAATTAAAATAACATGTTGAAGTGAAAAAATACGGATGAGGGAGCCGCCGTTGGTGCTTCTAATGCGCATGTTTTCCTATTGCCAAGATTTTCAGAAATAAAGCGAAATTATGAATAAAAGTCGTGCACGTCCGCGTCAACAATGATGCAGTGAGCTTTTAGCCACACTCAGATCTTAAGGGAAAATGTAGAGGCACCTCAAAAGAAACCACAAACGGTTTGAGTAACAGGACTCTGGTACTGACATTGTAGGAGCGGGGGGTGGGGGGGGGGGGGCTGAGCCCCCCCTCCTGGAAAAATCCGGAGGGGGCTCGAGCCCCGGAGCCCCCCCCCCTCCCCCCCCTCCGTAGTCGGCGCCCATGGGTCCAAGCATGCGGCACGACCATGCGGAGTCTTATTGCGTCGTTATCCCGTGTTCTGTTTTATTTTGCCGCAAAAGGAGGACATATGAACTTTTTTTTTTTTCAGTGTCCTAAGTTGAGTCATTTACGACGCATTCACCCACGTTAAGGAAATTGTGCACTTACAATACTTACAATAGCTGTTGGATTCTCTTTATGCGATCCTCTGTGTATATTGTGCCTTAAGGGCAAAAAAGCAATGCCGATCTAAGCACGAAGCAATTGTGTGTATCATTTTGGTTTGCCAACAGCAGTGTTCGCTGTGTTGAGCAAAGCCTTCGGCCTCTTGCAGGAGGCTAACGTAGACATAGTGATTTGAAGTCTACTAGACTTAAAATGCGTGAGAACGACGCCGGTGGCTGGTGGAAATGTTTCACAACAACTCTTCGTCGAGTGAAAACTAATGCATCCAACATAGTTCACAACACATACACACACCGCGGCTGATGATACGCGTCGCATTTTTGCACACCCAAGAGAAATTTCCAGATACGTAGCTACTGTTGCGCCTAAAGGCTACACAGTGGTTGCCCGACGACCTCGCAAGAACTGACATCCCGTAAATTGCACTCAGAACTAGCTAAAACACCTCAAAATCGTTCCGCAGCGCGCGACCGGCAACACATTCAAGTCGCGCCGCGCCGGCTCGCACAAGCAAGAGAGGAGGAAAGGCTCGTCGCGTACCCTTTCCCCCTCGCCCGATAAAAAGGTCTTAGGACTAGAGTGTACTGGAATATGACCATTGTCTATAGTCGGGTACAACTTTAGAAGGCAGCGGCATTTGCTCCCTCAAAGGCGAATTCATACGAGCCTCCACCAATGGGCGCGCACTGAAGACTTGCGTCATGAGCCGGACGGCCGGTGTCCCCGCCGACGGAGAACATGGCAGCCCGCGCTTCAAGCCGTGACGAGTCGCGTCAGCGGGACTATTTCTTTAGTCGCGGAGGAAATCGGCTGCTGCGCTTCGGTCATCTGGGCGGAGCCTCTCCTGTCTTCTTAAGTTGTACCCGACTATAGTACACTCTACTTAGGACAAATAAGCCGGAGGGGAGGGGGCAGTGTTGCCAGGTCCGACGAGGCGGCTTAGCCAAAAGGTAAAGTTGTAGCCCAGATGTAGCCAAACACAAAAAATCGCAAAAAATTTCGTAGCCAAATATAACCATTTTTATTTGCAGTTGTACTTGTGTATACATTTTCACATTCGACTACGGCAATCCTTTTTTGCATAACCCGTCGTAACAAAGTGTCCGAGCCGCCGTGACGGTCGGCTCTTGACATACACAAGAGCGACAGCATGCTTGCACAGAACAATTTTTGGTTGGGCCCGGAAGCTCTTAAGTTCCAGCGAATCACTGCAGAGGGCGAAATCAGTGCTGTTATTTTATGCCACATAGCACTAAGTTATTATTTTAGTTATTTAAAGTAATAATAACTACAAATCCTGCTTTTTAGCTGTCGTGAACGCAAAATAATATTTAGCATCATCGATCTCTCACGTCATCTCTGCCTACGGCGTAGAAGTTCAGCCGTCCAGCGATCTGCGACGTGCTCACGGCTTCTTTTTTTATGAGCTAAAAAAGTCTTACTCGCTATGATATCTCGTGTGATTTGTCTCGTCGTCCTATCTTGTTTTCTCGTTTTTTTTTCAATTAGCTTGGCCCGGGTTAGCTGGTACATGCTGGTACAGTTTTCACGGACGTCATATCCTGGGCGTATGGGATAGGTAGCCGCCATTACGGAGAACTACTGCCGTGGCGCCGGCCTTTGCTGCGTGTGCCGGGTGCGATACTTTCGCGTTATTATGCGTTTTCTAACGACACAGCGTTGCAATGCCGATGTGTGCCATGATCGGCTGCAGTGCGAGAAGCAAGTCTGCCGCACAGAAAACGAGCATGGAGCCAGGAACCGGGCTGTACTACTTGCCGAAAGTGATAACTCGGTAATGAGAGCGCACGAAAGTGTTGTCGGAGGAGCGTCGGCGTCTCTGGCTCGCTCGCATAGACAGGAAAGATGTAAAGAACCTGGATTACGTTCGTGTGTGCGGTCGCCATTTCAGTTCAACTATTCATTTGCTGTCTTTCTTAAAATGTGTACACAGAGCCCTCATACACAGGGTGTCCCAACTATCACGCAGCACGATTTATAAAAAGAGGAAGGGCGTTACGCGAAGCAAACCTAGCGGGTATTGTTTCCAGTGCAGTGGAGTAGCCGCCAATAATTGTTTCGTTGCTGAGATTTAATTAGGTAATTATAATTAATTATCTAACTCGAGAAGTACTGTCCTCATTATCAAAGTGTCAACGAGAAAATTGTAGAGCACCATGAAAAACTACCGATACAGCTTTCTGTTGCTCAATACGTGCTACATAAAAGTATTTTTCCGAGCGTGAATGCCCGCGAATACACGCAAAGTGCCTCGAGCGGCCACGGCCGCGCGGCAATTCTGCGTGTATTCCTGGGCTTCTTTCCCACTCTGAAGAACAAATTTATGTAGCACGTATTGAGCAACAGAAAGCTGTATCGGGAGTTTTTCATGTTGATGTACAATTTTCTCATTGACACTTTGATAATTAGGACAGTACTTCTCGAGTTAGCTAATTAATACAATTACCTAATTAAACCTCAGTAACGAAAAAATTACTGGCGGCTACTCCACTGTACTGAAAACAATACGCACTAGGTTTGCTTCGCGTAACGCCGTTCCTCTTTTTTTAAATCGTGCTGCGTGATAGCTGGGACACACTGTATAGTCACGTTTGTTTAATTTTAACCGATTATCGGAGCAGCGACAATTTTCGTTTTAAGCTCTGTCTGGCACCTTGCTGCCCACTATACCCGAGTAACGCTCGTTTTCACAGTGAAAAAAGGAGTGAAATGCTATCGCAGTGGGCCCAACTTTTTATTGCGATAGCACTTATATGGACACTCAAAGAGGATTTCTGCCGTCGCCGTCGTCGTCGCCGTGAGGTTCCGTATGACGTTAACGGCGATGAAATCGTCGCCGCGCGCCGGACGCTGTATGTGCGAGTGCAAGGGCGCGAGATACGCGCGCTTTCACGGGGAGCGAACGCACGGCGGAGAACAAACGCGTGTTCTGCGCCGTGCTCCCTGAAGGGCTCCAGAATTAAGCGTCTCTTTCCTCCTTTACAATCACCATATATATATTGACCCTTTTCGCGGCGATCCCGTGGGCGCTGCCATATTTGATCACGTGGTGACGCGTCCATTGCTTGCCTCAACCGCCTCCGTTGCCTCCTTGTTTACAATGGAAGTGTATGACGCCGGCACGGCTTAGAAAACCTCTGTTTTCGGAGATATTATAGACGGTGACTAGATGGACGACACGAAGCTTTGATCACAGCTTCAAAAACATGCAAAAGCGCTTTGGGAGCTGATTAAGCTATGTCCAAATGGCATAAGCAGCGTATATGGTGCTTGTTCTAAAAGCGGGGCTAAATATGTATTCCAAGCTGTCCGATTATGAATTCAGTCAGTATTAGTGTGTTTTGCTCTTTGTTCTTTATTCGGCAAATATTTTGAAGCAGTGGCTTGTCAGTTTCTGACTCAGTGAAGTTCCTCGGTGCAGCCACTATCTGATTATTTTCTGCCTAATCACTCGTGGGTGTGCTCAGTTCCGAATCCGATAGATTTGTTCTTGCGGCGCACAAGGCTTGAAACGCAGCTGTGTTGTACATTGTAATACCTTGTAGCAAATATATATTGCAGCTAGTAACTTGCTTACTCTTGTGGACCATCACGAAACATTCAGCTTCGACCATTACTGCGCCATAGGTGTAGTCTGTCATTTATTGTGTGTATACAGTGCGCATATATTCAAGTGTGAGCCCATTCACTTATTCTTGATACGTCGGCGATATAGTGGGCGTAAGTTTTCCTGCCATTTGGACAGATGTGTATAGATAACGTGCGCGAAACTTACTATGACAGGAAGCAGCGCTACTCCCTTTGTCATTGTTTAACGAGTGCATGTATGGTACTCATTCTTGCCGGTGTTCTGGGGATCAAGCCCTTTCTTTGAAGGTTAGCGATACAAGGCTGGCGGATGAGCAAATTTCTGTATCATCGAGGAAAGCCGTACATCACGAAGTGCCGGTAACCCGTTCGGACAGTTGCAGCAGCGGTCCGCGAACTTCGCCACACAGATTCATTCTATTCTTTAACATGCCAGTCACTATTTTTGCAGCCAACTACTGCACACGTCTTCAATCCACATTATTCCATCTAGCATGATTGGAGCACAGTGTGTTAGCGGAAACTCAGTTGCATTTCCGACAGCTGATCGCACAGAAGCGGTAATGGCTTCGTATTCGTGTGTGGTCGCTGAGGAGAGGTATGGCGCGCCTCCGTGAGCGCCATCTCGTTTCTCTAAAACAAACTGCTCCGCGAAAAGGGTCAATATATAGAGAGAGAGAGCAAACGCGACTTCTTCCGTCGCGCGATAGGCCGTGGGGGGACGGGAGGGAGGGAGGCAGGGGAGGCGACGTTTAGCTGCGGCACCAAATGCGTATTTATATAAAAACGTTGCGAGGCGAAAGGTGGTAAAGACTTCCGACGCTGCTCGACGAGTTTCCCGTTCTGATCTCGTCGAAAACCTCCGAGCCGCTCCCAAAGGCCCTGGCAACAGTCACCAACGCCGCGCGCGTTCGGTGCGAACGCGGGCAAAACGGCGACGGCGTCGACAACAGTTCTGTGCATTGCTGGTGCTGCTGCATGTCCAAGTTTATACAGCTGATAAAACTACTATCCTTACTCCGTATAGCTATCTACTAAGTTGCTATCGCAATTGATGCTTCGCCTTCCGGGTGAAACTGCGCCATTTTTTATGCCTACATTTAAGTAGAGTTGCAGAATGCCATATTTAGGTAAGCGAATAGAAGGTATTTTGCGTCGTACATAATGCCCGGCAGCGTCGAGCATTTGGAGCAGTGAGCAGTGCACGGTGCCGTAATGAACAGCTAACGAACGAGTTCATGCAAATGGGTACCCTGTTAACCACGTTATTCCAGCGGTACGGATTTACAAATATATTTTTTAAATGTTTGTAACCTTACCTCGCTCAACACGATGACGCGCTTGGAGGGTAGCCGCATTGCTGTCATGCCACTTACCCGGCCACTTGTGAAGTAATTGTGAGCCTCAAGAGACTTGTATGCTTTCATTTCAGTAAGCGATACGTGGTTCGTCGACAGCGCCAAATAATTTAAAATATCAGCATGTGTCGTACCCGGTAGCAGGTCGACGTCAGTCGTCGTGTCGGTCCCGCCGCACAACGCGTGTACGGATCAACATCGTCGCACATGTTGGTTTTCGCTTCGTAGCGAGCACGCGTCGGGCCCACCAGCTCGGCAAAATATGATGGGTAGAATTCCTTCGGCCTGGCCGTCATTGAACACGCGATAGTTCGCAAATCGCAAAATCAACGCCGACAGACTGCACAGACGGCGCTCAAACGTATACGCGCGCATCGGCTACAGTGCTCCAACATGGCGGACGATCGCTAGCAGACGGCGCTGTGACGTCACGTGAAAACTATGTATACTGTCCATTTACATCAACCTGGCCGCCATCTTAGGTCTCCAGCACCGCAAAAACATCCGTTAAAATAAAGTGTCAGACAACAGATGCCACTCGCTGTCTGAATCGGTGTAAGCGAAGCTTTAAAAGATTACTGCCCAAAACGGCACACCAGTGTAAGAAGCGCGCCGTCGTTTTCGTGGACGAGCACGTCCCGAACGTAACTCGCTCGAAATGGTAAAAGCCGCGACGGTGCACAAAGAGCAAAGGTAAACAACAAATTGATAACAGCGGTTATGCTGTGAAAACCGGTTACTGTCAAAAAACAAACCATGTTGATGTGCTAATAAAGTTTTAGAATAGGGGCCCCCAAAGTTTGGGGCCCCAAAGAGCTTTGCGGGTGTTAGCGTTGGGGCATAAATATTAAAATAAAATATACCATTTTATGATAAGAGGAGTAAGTTAGATTTTCGCGTTTAATTACAATTCAGAACTTATTCTATTAGCAGCAAGGAACTTGTTGCGCTTAGTTTTGAGTAAACAACTTCACGTACCTTCACCTAGCCAAGTCAATTTGTGTTACGCCTACGAGCCATGAAATCGACAATTGAATTCGGAATCCCCGGCGTCTAATGAATCAATATTCATTACACATGTTAGTTGAGAGAAAGCGATAACCGCAATCACTTCTCCTAGCTTAAGAACTTCACGCGTTACCACGAATCGAGCCCAGATTGGTGCTAGGTTAGAGCCGTCGCTTCGATGGGCACCGCCATGTTTGTTGACGAAAGCTTTTGTGGCAGCTTTTGGGGCTCCCGCTAAATCGATGAAATAGCGTGCAAAAATCCAAACACAGTTTGCGTCTTGCGCATGCGCAGACGCAAACTTTTTTGAGGCCCCTATTATAAAACTCTCTAACAATTGCTGGGGTTTTACGTGCCAAAACCACGATATGATTGGGAGGCATGACGCAGTGGGGGACTCCGGATTAATTTTGGCCACCTCGGGTTCTTTAACGTACACCTAAATCTAAGTGCATGGGTGTTCCTGCATTTCACCTTGATCGAAATGCGGCCGCCGTGGCCGGGAATCAAACCCGCGTCCTCGAGCCAGCAGCGTGTTGCGACGCCAGTTACTTCAACCTCGACCGGCGTTACTACTGGGTAGCGTGGCGTTGTCGGCAGGCTGCAGGCGTCCGGTAGACCATGGCGACCAGGCAGGGGCAAGACGGTTTCTAGTGCGAAACTTGCCCTGTTTATTTCATGGTTGGTGAAGGATAAAAAAGAAGAGATTAATGAGAAAATACATTGCGGGGCCGCTTAAATAGGCCCGCTAAAATCGTAGGCGGGATTTCGCTCACGTCAACGTCACGTGACATGTACTGAGTCCAGTCGGGGGTTTGGCGGCTGCTCCCTCTCTCCTACGCGACGTTGCACGTGCTTGCCTCCGCTCGCGGCGACTCGAGGCTCCTGAGTTGCACAGTTCGTGGGAAGCGGACTTCCTCGCCTCCTGGGCGCACGCTCACAAAGGGGCCAGTAATCACTGCGGGGCGCCCGCCAGATCGAGGACCACTCGAGGCAACCATAGCAACTTAGGGATACATCCTCCGTTTCGATTAGGCATGGTCTTCCGATAATCCATTTTGCACGGGGTGTCACACGTCAATCGTAACAGCATCTCCGGCGGGGGAGGAAGATCCCGACGCGTAGGGGCCAGCAGCCACTGGGCGAGGGATCGGCGTTTCAGCAGCAGAATTTCCCTCCGTGGTGACGAACCCTTGGTTCGTAGCTTGTAGATTCCCTGGAGTCGTTCATCAGTTCTCGTGGCGCTCTTGTATGCCTTTTCTCCCTGGTCAGGTCCGGTGAAACAGGTCTTGCAACTTTTCGTCTCCTGTTTGGGCACGCAATCACTCCAGAACAGTGCCGGACCCACAACCACAAACAAGCGAGCACAAGGCCACTCTCCCCCAATACACACCAGGCTTTACAAAAAGAAAAAAAAAACTGCTACTGCTTTCTCATCCCTCGCCCCTAAACACTAAAAACAGCCATTTCCTGAAAGCTTTAGGACGTGATTACCACATCCGCTAACAATCACCTACAACTACGCGATAATAAAGAAACGTATGAAAAAATATACCAACGTAAAAATTGACGCGGAAACCAGAGTGGGCATGAGGCTAGCGATACACTAGGGGCAACGACTCAGACCATCTGCATTTCCATTGAGTTTACCTTTCTTGTAGCGAATGTCAAAATTGTACTGCTGAAGTGCTAAGCTCCAGCGCAAGAGACGGCCGTTTTTTGGGGGACATTGATGCAGCCACGTAAGAGGACAGTGGTCCGTCTCGATGGTGAACCTCGAACCCGCGATATAGCAGGCTAGCTTCTGCACCGCCCACACAACGCAGGCACATTCGTTTTCAGAAGCACTGTATGCTTCCTCGCGAGCAGTGAACTTCCTACTGGCAAAGAGCACAGGGTGCTCCTCGTCATTGTCTCTGTTTTGACAAAGCACAACACCCATTCCACGATCACTCGCGTCGCACTGAACAATGAACGACTTAGAATCATCCGGCGCAGTTAACACTGGTTGACTCGTCAGAGCCCTCTTCAGCGTACAGAAAGCCCTTTCCTTGGCTTCGTCTCACTGTATGGTTTGTGGTTCTGTTTTTCTCAGCGCATCTGTCAGAGCGCTTGCAACATCGGAGTAACGCGGAATATATCTTTGGTAATATCCTGCTACTCCGAGAAATGACCGAATATTCCATTTAGTGCGAGGTTGTGGAAAACTTTCCATCGCAGCTAGTTTCACCTCGGAAGGCCGGCGGCGGCCTTGACCAATCACATGACCCAGGTAGGCTACTTCGGCACGCCCCAATTGGCACTTTGTCGCTTTGGCAGTTAAGTTAGCTTCGCGCAGCTGGGCCAGTACGGCTCGCAGATGCGTCAGATGTTCTGTCGATGATGCCGAAAAGATCGCGATATCATCGAGATACGGCAGCGCAAAATTCTCCATACCACGCAACACCCGGTCCGTTTTTCAATCCAAAGCTCAGGACCTTTGATCGAAACGTTCCCAATGGAGAAATAAATGCGGCATACCTACTCGCCTGGTCTGTCAACGGTACCTGCCAATAACCCCTGACTAAGTCTAGTGTAGAGATAAAATTGGCGCTGCTCACTTTCTCAAGCCTTTCTTCGATATGAGGTATAGGATATATAGGTTTGATCCTTCGTGATCAGGTTAAGCCTCCGGTAATCAATACAAGGGCGCGGTTCCTTTCCGGGGACCTCAACTAAGAGGTGAAGTATAATCACTCTCTCCCGGTTCTATTACGCCTAGCTCCAACATAATTCTTATTTCCGCAGCCATGACCTCACGCTGGCGTGGTGAAACGCGATACGCCTTCGAACGCACAGGCTCTGATGAGGTTAATTCAATATCACGGACAACTGTGCTCGTTAGTCCCGGCTTGTCCGAAAACCTATCTCTGTACTCATACATCAGTTCCCGCAGCTCCGTCTTCTGATGGAGGTCAAGCTCAGCTTGCTGTACGAGGTTATCTATGGTTTCGCCTACGCCTGCTTCCGTTGCTGGCGCCAACTCTGGAAAGTCAAGCGGCATTTCCTCTGGCATGTTAAGGGACATGTTTACGATGGCCTCCCTCTGCCGATAGGGCTTTAGTAAATTGCTGTGGTATACCCGATGAGTTCTTCTCTTACCGGGAACTGTTACTATCTAGTTCGTGTCAGATAATTTCGAAACAATGTCAGCCGGTCCTTCGTACTGTACTTGCAGCTTGTTTTTCGGTGAGGGACGTATTATCATTACCTGATATCTCCTACCTCGAAGCGTCACGCCCGAGCCGTTCTGTCGTAGTAAAGCTTGGCATTACCTTGGACTCTGCGCATTTCTCGTCCTGCCAACTCTTGCGTCATGTGCAGCCGATCTAACAAATCTAGCACGTATTCAACGACAGACGGATCGTCAGCCCGGCCCTCCCAGGCTTCCCGAATGATCCGGAGTGGTGATCGCAGGGAACGACCATAGACTTAGCTCCGCCGGTGAAAACCCTGTCGACTCATGCGGGACGGTTCGAAGGGCGAACATAGCTGCTGGTAAGCAGAGTTCCCAATCTGTTTTGCGCTCGTAGCACATGGCTCGCAACAGACGCTTCATGACCGAGTGAACCTTTTCTACAGCGTTGGTCTGGGGATGGTACGCAGAACTATGGATAAGTTTGATACCGCATTTTTCCAGAAATGTCGAGGTTAGGGCGCTCGTGAAAACGGTTCCTTGGTCCGACTGAATTTCCGCTGGGAAACAGACTCGCGAAAAGATGGACAAAAGCGCGTTCACGATCTCGACCGAGCTTAGCTCTTTTAAGGGCACTGCTTCAGGGAACTTGGTTGCGGGGCACAGTACTGTAAGAATGTGGCGGTAGCCGGACTGAGTTGCGGGCAAAGATCCTACTGTATCTATTACAAGTCTGCGAAACAGCTCCGTAATTATTGGAACAAGTTTCATGGGGGCTTTAGCCTTGTCCCCGAGCTTCCCAATGCGCTGGCACGTGCCTCAGCTTTTTACGAATGCTTCTATTTCCCGAAAGCACCCGGGCCAGTAGAATTCCTGCAACAAGCGGTCCTTGGTTCTTCGAATGCCAAGGTGTCCGGACCAAAGGTCCCCATGCACCAAGTGCAGCGGACCCCGGCGGTAACGCTGTGGCACTAGTAGTTGATCAAACTGGACTCCTTTTCTATCGCGATACCTTCGATAGAGAACGCCTGCCCTCTTTTGGAACATAAGTTTTTCTTAGCGGTCCCCGCCTCACCGTTGTGCTTAAGGTTCCGAAGAGTGGGGTCCCATTCTTGCTCGGTAACCAAAGTGTAAGTTGTTACGTTTAGCAACTTTCGCCTGCATTCCGTTTCCCGGGATACTACATGCAGGTTCCCCGTTCACTCTCAAAACTGCCGCCTCTTCCTGACTCAGTGCGGTGGTCTGTTCTTTAGCCGACGCGCCTTCAACGACGTCGCTTTCACTGGTAACCTCATTAGCGCGCTCTGAGGGTTCCTTGTGTAAGGCTGTGTCCTCCTGTGCTGGGCTTGCGCATGCTACCTTTGCCGCGAGTTGTCGCGCCTTTGATCTGGTTAGAGCTTGCACTATTCCTTCGCCGAAAACGACTCCCCTGCTCCGCAACAACTCGTCGGATTTGTTTGAAAACAAATAATATGGACATTGCGGTGGAAGGAGCGCTGACACGGCGGCTTCTGTGTCAAGTGTACCGAAAGGACCCTCAACGCGGACTCTGGCTACTGGTAGATAAAGACTGTTAGCCTCTGCTGCTTGCTTTATCCAAGCGCATTCTCCTGTAAACTGACTTTGTTCTACGTATGAGGGATGAACGACATCCATCGTGGCGGCTGAGTCCCGGAGTACGCGACAAGGCTTGTCATTAACTACGAGGTCCCGAATGTACGGTTCTAGCAATCTCATATTGTCATCGGTATTACTCACTGACAAAAAGACAACTTTTGGATTTTTGCAACCGAGGGCAATATGTCCTGCCTTTTGGCAGTTGAAGCACACAACTGGCTTTCTAGCTTCGAAAGCCTTCTTTTGTTGCGCAGCCTTGAGTTCTGGTGGCTCCTCCTTTCCCTTTCTGTTCTTCTCGTCATTACTGGTCGCTGACTCCGCTTTCTCCTTTCCTTTATACGGTCTCGACCTTGACCAACGCTCCTGCTTGTCGGATATAGATCTATTCTCCTTTCTGAGCGTCTCTTTGCTTTCGGTGCCCCGGCGCGATAAGTATTCCTCAGCAAGTTCTGCCGCCCTTGCGACTGTCTCTACGCCTGGCCTATCCTGCACCCAATACCTTATGTTTTCAGGCAGTCGGCGGAAGAATTGTTCCAGCCCAAAACACTCTATCAATTTGTCGTGGTCACCAAAAGCTCCGGATCCTTTTAGCCACTCCTTCATGTTGGCCATCAACGAGTACGCGAAATCGACATAGGAATCGTTTCTGACCTTTTCGGCGTCCCTGACTTTCTCCTGCGTCCCTGCTTAATTCTCCGGTATTCTGTGCCCTCAAAATCTCAAGCTCAATCACAATGCATTTCGCGCGAAGAAATAAAGGCGCCCACGAAAGAGCGAAAGAGTAGGTGTAAGTTTCCGCGCTGGTTGAGGTAGATGTGTGTAGATACTGTGCGCGAAACCTACTATGAAAGGAAGCGGCGCTACTCCCGTTACTAATGTTTCACAAGCGGTACTCACTCTTGCCGATGTACCGGGGCTGAAGCCCTTTCTTTGAAGGTTAGCGATACAAGGCTGGCGGATGAGCAAATTTGTGTATCCTTGAGGAAAGCCGTACATCTCGAAGTGCCGGAAACATGTACGGACAGTTGCAGCAGCGGCCCGCGAACTTGGCCCCACATATTCATTACATTCCTTAAAATGCCAGTCACTATAGTTTTGCAGCCAACTACTGCACAGGTCTTCAATCCACAGTGCGTTAGCGAAAACTCAGTTGCATTTCCGACAGCTGATCGCACAGAACCAAGGTAGAAGCGGTAATGGTTTCGTATTCGTGCGCGGTCGCTGAGAAGACGTATGGCGCGCCGCCGTCAGCGCCATCTCGTTTCTCTAGAACAAGCTGCTCCGCGAAAAGGGTTAATAAGCGCGAGCGCGATCTTGCCCGTAAAGCCGATCCCGTGTATCAGCAACGGCAGAGCCTCAGACCGTCTACCACAGCGATCACAAGGCAATACTGTGCAAGTGTAGAGTCGTCCGTGAAAGTGTGAGCGTGTGCGTGTAATCAACGGCTACATGATCTAAAATAAAGGCTATGCAACTTAACAAAATGTGTCTTCATTCAAATGAGATGGCGAGATGGCGCTCACGGCGGCGCTCCATACCTCTCCTCAGCGACCGCGCACGAATACGAAACCATTACCGATTCTTCCTTGCTTCTGTGCGATCAGCTGTCGGAAATGCAACTGAGTTTTCGCTAACACACTGTGCTCCAATCATGCTAGATTGAACCATGTGGATTGAAGACGTGTGCAGTAGTTGGCTGCAAAAATAGTTACTGGCATGTTAAAGAATAGAATGAATCTGTGCGGCCAAGTTCGCGGACCGCTGCTGCAACTGCCCGAACGTGTTACCAGCACTTCGTGATGTACGGCTTTCCTCGAGGATACGGAAATTTGCTCATCCGCCAGCCTTGTATCGCTAACCTTCAAAGAAAGGGCTTCATCCCCAGAATGTCGGCAAGAGTGAGTACCACTCGTTAAACAATGACAAAGAGAGTAGCACCGCTTCCTGTCATAGTAAGTTTCGCGCACGTTATTCTATACACATCTGTCCCAAATGGCAGGAAAACTTATGCCGACTCTGTCGCCGACGTATCAAGAATAAGTGAATGGGCGCACACTTGAACATATGCGCACTGTATACGCACAGTAATTGACGGACTACACCTATGGCGCACGAATGGTCGAAGCTGAATGTTTCGTGACGGTCCACAAGAGTAAGCGAGTTACTAGCTGTAACATATATTTGCTACAAGGCATTACAATGTACAAAACAGCTACGTTTCAAGCCTTGTGCGCAGCAAGGTAAATCTATCGGAACTGAGCACACCCGCGAGCGGTTATGCAGAAAATAATCAGATAGTGGCCGCACCGATGAACTTCACTGAGTCAGAAAATGACAAGCCACTGCTTCAAAATACTTGCCGAATAAAGAACAAAAAGCAAAACACACTAATCCTGACTGAATTCATGAGCGGAATGTTTGGATAACTTGGAATAGATATTTAGCCCCGCTTTTAGAACAAGCACAATAAACGCTGCTTGCGCCGTTTAGACATAGCTTAATGAGCACCGAAAGTGCTTTTCCATGTTCTATGAAGCTGTGATCAAAGCTTCGTGTCGTCCACGTAGTCACCGTCTACGATATCTCCGAAAACAGAGGTTTTCTAAGCCGCGCGGGCGTCATACACTTCCATTGTAAACAAGGAGGCAACGGAGGCAGTTGAGGCAAGCAATGGACGCGTCACCACGGGATAAAATATGGCAGCGCCCACGGGATCGCCGCGAAAAGGGTCAATACGTTAGAACGAGTAGCCGGATCCATTTGAAGGCGCCAACATTTACCTGTATAATGTATTTATATTTGTATACATGTATTATATTTCCAAATGTAATGTATTGAAAATAAACGAATCGCATAAGATAGAACGAAACGGAGAAGGAAAGTTAGCTGTCTTACTCTGGGGAAAGAGATACCGGGACGGAAACAGGAAAAAAAAAAAAAAAGAATATGAGAAATAGCGTAAACGCTGCGCTCACCTCAGTGGCACTGAGGTGTGCGCAGTGTCTATGCTATTTCTCATAGCCACTCCCCACACCCACACGGCCGCCCCGGTGCATCACTCATTGTTCGTGCACAATTGCTGCATATCATTTACACGCGGCTATCAGCCCCGTTTGCTTCGGCTTCATCTGCTTCTTACGGCCTTACCGCCCTACTCCTTTCATCTTCTCCCTACTCTTTCACACCCATCACCACCCTCCTGTGCCGTACTGTTGAGGTGACCTCCTAGCGAGAGACAGTTACAGTGCTGCACTTTTATCTTCTTCTCTTATTTAAAAGCCACTTACTACTCAGCGGCACAGCGCACCCTCAACGGTCACCGGGGCCAGTTGATTTCATTACTTGTATGCAGCAGTGGTCGTGTGGCTAGATGCGCCATGGAGGCGCTTCAGTGGGCTCGGCGGCACCGCCAGGCGCACGATGCTAAATTTCGTGCTCTTCTGTGCACAGGTATTCATGGGACCCGGTTTTCGGCTCCCTTCGGACACATTGCGTCTGTGGCATCGACAGCATCGTATAAAGTAGGTGTGGGCCCTGTTACAGCCATATCGCTTTTCCCGTTTGACTCGGCGACGCCCAACGTCGTCCATCTTGATAAAAATTCGAGATAAAAACTCCAGCGACTTCCCAGGAACACCATAAATTGGGGCAACGCCTGATTCCGCCCTTCAGTGCAACGTTACTAGATTAGCTCATCTAGTAACGTTGCTTCAGTGGGCTCGGTGGCGCCACCAGGCGCACGATGCTAAATTTCCTGCTCTTCTATGCACAGGTTGGTGAAAAATATCGTTCGACGACGAAGTGTTTGAAACATAGCTGTACATGCCTTGTGGTGTTGCCGAGTCCCGCCTTTTTGTGGTCATGCTGTATGGATGCGTCTCGCATAGTTCACTTATTGTTAATTATGAGTAGTGACGTAGAGGAAAACCCAGGTCGTGATGCTGACGTAGTGGATAATCTTGGTCCTGATTCTAATGTTCTGCGGAAGAATTTACATACGGTCATAGAAATTAAGGCTTCCCAAACTGAACTTCAAATTGGAAAGCAGGGCTGTCTCTCATTGAGAATACGCTTGCATCGCTCAAAGACTAAAGAAAAAGTTGAGAAGTGTGAAGCAACCCTTAAGGTGGTTCAAACGCAAGTCGCACAATTATACAGTAAGGTGGACGACTTAGAAAGCAGAAGTCACCGCAACAACATTGTGATATATGGCATCCCTAAAAGTAACGATGAAGGCCCGGCATCTTTAATCTTTAACCATTTGCTGAAAGTAAAAGTAGCGATCGGGGAGCGCGTCCATCGCGTTGGCAAAAGATTAACTAATAGGGACCGTCCCGTCATACTGCGGTTTTTTTATTTTGCCGAAAAAAAAAAAATGGCGGTTCTGCGCAACTGTTCAAAGCTCAAAGGCACCAATATATCGGTGTCGAAGGATTGCTGGGAGTAATGTGTCCGCTGAATCCAAATATGTGGGCCGATCCTGGCGGCAGTGCAGAAAGGGTTCAAGCGCAATGGCACACCCCAGTGAACTAGCGAAGCTGAGCCTGGCCAAGTCTCAGCTGATCCTGGATAAGTCTAGCTAAGCATGGTTGTGACTACTAAAGCTTAGTAATCGATAGTCAATCGATAGTCAATCAATAGCTAATTGATAATCGATCAATAATAAATAAATTCCAGAAAATGCTGGGTACGTATGACTTGGTATAGTGCTTAGCCTAGCCCAAATACGTTTCCAATACCTTGCGATATCCAATCAATAGCCAATCGATAGTCGATCAATTATCAATAAATTCCGGCAAATGCTGGGGATGACTTGGTAGTCCTTAACTTAGTCCAAATACGTGGCCAATACCTTGCGATAGCCAATAAATAGCCAATCAATAGCTAATCGATAATCGATCAATAATAAATATATTACGGAAAATGCTGGGTATGACTTGGTATAGTGCTTAGCCTAGCCCAAACACGTGTCCAATACCTTGCGATAGTCAATCAACAGCTAATCGATAATCTATCAATAATCAATAAATTCCGGGAAATGATCGGGATGACTTGGTAGCGCTCAGCGTAGCCCAAAAGCCAGGACTAGCTAGGTGCCCATCAGCTCCGCTGTCTCTTTCTTTCGCATTGCACCTCCAGTGGAAGCTACCCTATTTTTTTTTTTTTTTTTTTTTTCATTCGCAGTTCGTGAAACGCGCAGGAAACTATGGCAGTCCTCTAAACTTAACCGAGAAGGCGGTGATAAAGTTGTGCTTCTTTTCGATAAGCTGAAAATAAACGGCACGCTGCACGCATGGGATAAGCACGTGGAAAAGAGGATACCTCTGAAGCCGGCGCGTTCCGAGGCGGCTGGCCACGAGGGTAGTAGTCCAAATGCATGATGCCAGGAAAGTACGCCGTCGTTTTCTTAATTGCGTTTCAATGCTAGAAGCATGGTGAACAAAACGGATAAACTAGAGAAGATTTTACTGGCTTACTCACCTGATATTTTGGTGATTACCGAGACGTGACTTCATCCCGGTATCCACGATTCGGAAATAATTCCAGAAGGCTATAGCCTAATTCGCAAAGACCGTGATAGACGTGGAGACGGAGTAGCCATCGCTATAAAGGATGGTCTGACGTTCCAGGAGGAACATGGTATACCTAACCACGAGAATCTCTGGTGCACTGACACATTTCAAGCCACACCTCTACTAATATAGGTGGAGTATGTATACAGACGACCTGGGGCATGCACCTGTAAAATCTTACGGAATTGCACAACTACCTGCTCAAGAAAATGCATGATCGGACGAAGCTAGTTTACTTGTTGGTGACTTCAACTTGGCAGGAACAGACTGGGATAACCTAACCGTCAGCAATAGGGAGGCAAACAGCCGCGAGCCACTTTTGGATACCATGCTAAGCGCTTCCTGATCTCAATGCGTAACGCAAGCGACACGCGTCCAAGAGCTTGTTTCTAATATCTTAGACATTGCTTTGATTTTCAGCTCAATAGATGCTGAAGTTATGGTGGAAGATATATTCTCTGACCATAAAATGGTTCTAACTCAATTTCGTAATCTTAGCCTGGCAAAACGTAACCCTGAATATTCACATATATTTATTAAAGACTATTGCAGAGCAAACGATGAAAGCATTATTGATTACCTGGAAATGAAGTTAGACGATTTTTACGCTGAATCTTCCGATGATGTCGACAACTTGTGGCTAAAACTTAAAGCGGCAATTTTTGACTGTGAGAAAACTTCCATTTCTACGAAACGTAAGCGGACAAAACGAAGAACTCCTTGGATAATGCGCGAAATTCAGATGAAACGGAAGCTGAAAAGAATGCGGAATCGTAAATGCGATCCAGCTGTAATACACCAGTACTACCAAGAATTTTAAAAGCCTGTTGCGTCAAGCAAGAAATAACTTTTTTTTTTTTCGCACCCCATAACAGATTTTATGACAACGCAAGCGAGAAAATTTGGGCGTTACCTACCTAAACCGGACAGTCCAATCCGTAAGATGGAAATCAACGGCATTGTTACTGAAAATACGCACGCAATTGTTAACTCATTTAATTCCTTTTTTTCAATCTGTATTCACCCAAGCATGCCCAGTCCGAGGACCGCTTGTTGAACGTGACTCGGCTATGCCGGAAATCGAGATAACCGAACGAGGTATCTTGAACCTGCTTTTACAACTGGATGTTAAGAATTCCCCGGGTCCAGATAAAATCCCAAATGCGTTTCTTTACCCTTACCCCTTTTCTGTTTAAAATATTTACGCTGTAGCGAAGCGTTGGAACTCTGAAGTGGGTCGTCCGCTCCAGTGCCTTGAAGTGGGTCGTCCGCTCCAGCGCCTTCTAGTGGGTCGTTTTCTTCGGCTATCGAGCGCCGCTCGTGCTGAGAGTCCGTGCTGCGCTTTTTGGACTGTCGCTCTTGCGCTGCTTTAAGTGCCGTCTAATAAACACCCTTATAATTTGGTGGAGAGTGCTGTACCCTCAAAACCGGTCCGAAACCCCTTCGATGCCCCTGGAGCTTCGATCGCGTGCACTACCATCTGCAATGCCGCAAGACGCCTCCCAGCAAACGCCTCCTCCCGCACCCCCCGCCTGTCCCGGTGTCCCTCGTCAACGCGACACACCTATCTTCACTGGCGTGGATGGCACCGACGTGGAGGACTGGCTCGCTATCTACGAGCGCGTGAGTGTACCCAACAAATGGGACGAGGCAGCCAAATTGAGCAACTTGGCCTTTTACCTGGCGGGCGTAGCAAGTCTGTGGTACAACAACCACGAATCCGATTTCCCGACCTGGTCCGCTTTCAAGACTGCCATTATCGACGTGTTTGGCCGCCCTGCTGTTCGTAAGCTGCAAGCAGAACAGCGTTTGCGCGAACGCGCTCAGCAGGCCGGGGAATCTTTCACCACTTACATAGAGCACATTCTGGACTTGTGCAAGAAAACAAACGCGACCATGTCCGAGTTGGATAAGATCAATAATAAACACCCTTTCACTGAAGAATGTACTTCCGACAGATTGGCTACTCGCCAGGATAGTCCCGATTCATAAATGTGGTAACAAATTTATTGTGGAAACATATCGACCCATATCACTAAATACATGCATGTTGTTGTAGATTAATGGAGCCTATCCTAAACAAAGCCATAATAGATTACCTCGAGTCTAACAATATCATCATCATCATCAGCCCATATTTTATGTCCACTGCAGGACGAAGGCCTTTTCCTGCGATCTCCAATTACCCCTGTCTTGCGCTAGCGTATTCCAACTTGCGCCTGCAAATTTCCTAACTTCATCATCCCATCTGGTTTTCTGCCAACCTCGAGTGCGCTTCTGTTCTCTTGGTAGCCATTCTGTAACCCTAATGGTCCACCGGTTATCCATCATACGCATTACATGGCCTGCCCCGCTCCATTTCTTCCGCTTAATGTCAACTAGAATATCGGATATCCCCGTTTGTTCTCTGATCCACAACGCTCTATTTCTGTCTCTTAACGTTAGGCCTAAAATTTTTCGTTCCATCGCTCTTTGTGCGGTCCTTAACTTGCTCTCGAGCTTCTTTTTTAACCTCCAAGTTTCTGCCCCATATGTTAGCACCGGTAGAATGCAATGATTGTACACTTATCTTTTCAACGACAGAGATAATCTCCCAGTCAGGATTTGGCAATGCCTGCCGTATGCACTCCAACCCAATTTTATTCTTCTGTAAATTGCTTTCTCGTGATCAGGGTCCCCTGTGAGTAATTGACCTAGATAAACGTACTCCTTTACAGACTCTAGAGGCTGACTAGCGATCCGGAATTCTTGTTCCCTTGCCAGGCTATTGAACATGATCTTTGTCTTCTGCATATTATAATCTTCAACCCAATTCTTACACTTTCTCGGTTAAGGTCCTCAATCATTTGCTGTAATTCGTCTCCATTGTTGCTGAATAGGACAATGTCATCTGCAAACCGAAGGTTGCTGAGATATTCACCGTTGATCCTCACTCCTAAGCCTTCCCAGTCTAAGAGCTTGAATACTTCTTCTAAGCATGCCGTGAATAGCATTGGAGAGATTGTGTCTCCTTGCCTGACCCCTTTCTTGATAGGTAAAATTCTACTTTTCTTGTGGAGAACCAAGGTAGCTGTGGAATCCTTGTAGATGTTTGCCAAGATATTCACGTATGCCTCCTGTACTCCTTGATTACGCAATGCCTCTATGACTGCTGGTATCTCTACTGAATAAAATGCCTTTTCATAATCTATGAAAGCTATATAGAGAGATTGATTGTACTCCGCAGATTTTTCGATTACCTGATTGATGACATGGATATGATCCATCGTAGAATATCCCTTCCTGAAGCCAGCCTGTTCTCTTGGTTGGCTGAAGTGAAGTTTTGCCCTGATTATATTGGAAATTATCTTGGTGAATATTTTATACAATACTTAAAGCAAGCTAATGGGTCTATAATTCTTCAATTCTTTAACGTCTCCCTTCTTATGGATTAGTATAACGTTGGCGTTCTTCCAGCTCTCTGGTACATTTGAAGTTGTGAGGCATTGCGTATAAAGGGCCGCAAGCTTTTCAAGCATGATATCTCCTCCATCTTTGATTAAATCTACTGTTATTCCATCTTCTCCAGCAGCTTTTCCCCTGGTCATGTCTTTCAAGGCCCTTCTAACTTCATCGCTAGTTATAGAAGGAGTCTCTGTATTCGGTCCATCACTATTTCGAATGAAAGTAGCTTGGCTGTTTTGGGCACTGTACAGGTCAGTATAGAATTCTTCCGCTGCTTTTACTATGCCATCGAAATTGCTGATGGTATTACCATGCTTATCTTTTAGTGCATACACCTTGCCTTGTCCTATTCCAAGCTTTCTTCTTACTGATTTAATGCTGCGTCCATATTTTACGGCTTCCTCAATCTTTCCCACGTTATAATTTCGAACATCCCTTACTTTCTTCTTGTTGATCAGATCTCTTGAGTTGGACATTTTCATGTTTTGTCGTTTCTTTATTAGGTCCTTTGTTTCTTGGGAGAGCTTACCTACTGGTTGCCTTGGTGCCTTACCTCCCACTTCAATTGCTGCTTCCGAGATCAACCTATAGTTACGGTTTCATTCATTACCTCGATGTTTTCTTTATCTTCCTTTTCTGAAGCTGCATATTTGTTTGCGAGCACCAGCCTGAATTGGTCTGCTTACCCCTACTGCCTCTATGTGGGCCTGTGTCCTCTTGACTAATTTCACTCTTTCTCTCTTCAAATTGAGAGAAATCCTAGACCTTGCTAACCTGTGGTCACTGCACTTTACCTTCCACTTCTGCATCCTGCACTATGCTTGGATCGGCAGAGAGTATGAAATCTATTTCATTCCTTGTTTCTCCATTAGGGCTTTTCCAGGTCCACTTCCTGTTGCTGCGCTTCCTGAAGAAGGTATTCATTATTCGGAGCCCATTCCTCTCCGCGAATTTTACTGACATCTCTCCTTTTGCATTCCTAGAATCGATGCCGTAGTTGCCAATTGCTTGCTCACCAACCTGCTTTTTCCCCACTTTTGCATTGAAGTCGCCCATGACTACTGTGTACTGAGTTTGCACCTTTCTTATTGCCAATTCAACTGTTCTATTTCTTCATCATCGTGACTGGAGGTTGGGGCGTAGGCTAGTACAACCTTCATTCTATACCTCCTAATCAGCTTTATTACGACGATTGCTACCCTCTCATTAATGCTGTAGAATTCATCAATGTTGCCCGCTATGTTATTATGGACTAGCCAATAATATCCCAGGCAATGCTTGATAATTCTTCAAATAGTCCTGCTAAGCTAGCCTCACTCGAGATGGTGTGCGTGTTGTACGTTGCCAGGTTCAGTTTCCATTGGCGGCCTGTCCGGACCCAGAGATTCTTAGCACCCTCGATCTGCCGCGTAGCAAGTCTGACCGCCGCCTTGGTCAGGTGCTCCGCAGCAACTGGGGACTGAGGGCCATGGGTTAATTGTCGGAGTCATGAGGGAGGTAGTGGCCGAATACTGCACCAGGGAGGCCAATTCCTGTTCTGGTGAGGGAGTGACTTTGATGAAGCTTAATGGGCTTGCCTAGTTTGGTTGCACCTGAACTAGTATAGCCCCACTAGCTCTCGGCAATATATTGTTACAAGCGCGAAAGCCTTGTATGATTTGGGTATGTGCCACAAGCAGTAGTGGGACACGGAGTACGAGGGGGGGCAGAAGAAGAAGACGTTCTCCTAGCGATAGCAGAGGCTGGCGGTTCGATACGCTGTGCAAGCAGGCCTCGCCGCTCGCCTGCTGTCTTCGTCTGCTGTCCTGTCTCGGGTGTGGTCAAGTATCGGGCGGCGGTTATCTATTGCTCTTTTAACGTCTCGATTGTTCTTTTGATTCATTTATTGCTCTTTTTTCTTCACCTTTAGGATTATTGTGTCGCGAGTGTAAAGTCAGACTAACCTGATGTCTCTTTCTTCCCCCGGTCAAGGGCATTCCCCTTGGCTAGCCTCAATCCCTTCCCGAGAGTGGCCAATAGACTCTTTTTTACGCAGTGGCAACAAAAGTGTCCCTGTGGCTCTTGTGCCTACAAATGGGGGATCGATTCAGATGAAGAATCCGAAAGCGATTCAGGTGGAGCTTCGAAAGGCCTCCTCCCAGTTCCAAAAGATCACCGAGGTCCGCCAGTTTGGTCGCGGTGGTATTCTTTGCTGCTCATCGGATCAGGAGTGCGTTCGAGACCTTCTAAACTGTTCTGAATTCGCATCGAATCCGGTGAGCCCGTTTATTCCACCACACCTTGCATGCTCGAAAGGCTTAGTTCGTGGGGTCGACGCGAGCCTGGACCCCTCAGAAGTGCTAGACTTATTTTCAGTTGCTGGAGCTGTATCCGTATACCGGTGTAGCCGAATTATTGAGAACAGGAAGTCACCTACGGAGTCGGTGATTGTTACGTTCGCGGGAACAGTTCGTCCAACTGAAATCAAGGCATGGCCCCTGATATACAGAGTAGAGCCACTTTCCCCAAGACCACTACAGTGCTTGAAATGTTGGCGCTACGGACACACTATAAAAGGATGCAGATCGGTTACTCGATGCCGCCTATGTGGAGAGAATCACGACAGCACAGAATGTAAGTCGCAGGAAGAAAACTGCTGCCTATGCAATGAAGCACACCCTGCAGACTATTCAAACTGTTCTGCAAAGGAACGAGAATTAAGAATACTAGAAGTGGTGGAACGCAGGCGTTGCTCACGTAGGGAAGCAGTTACAGAAGTTCAGGGAAGATCCCAGGGCTACGCAGGCGTAACAGCTCGTCACACCGCTAGTATGGATGTTTCTCTATCCAAGGCCATAGCAGAGGCAGTAGAGAAAGCTATGGAAAAGGCAATGGAACGACTTGCAACAACTCTTTTTGAGTCCTTGACACAAATGATGACTAGCCAGATGGCGCAGGTCATTGGTGCAGCCTCTACCCAATCTCCTGCATACCAGGTTGCAAATGTACTAAACATAACTCAAAAACAAACATTGTCATCAAACTCGTCAGCTGACTCCCCTTGCGCAGGACCTTCTACTCAAGTAGAACGGACGGAACCGGAACCCCTAACGGAAGAGTATGAAGACTACCAGGATGTAGACATGGAACACAAAAGTCTAAAACGCACACGATCTCCTCCCCACAAAATTTCTTCAAAGTCAAAAACTCAAAAATATGAAAAAGTGAACCTTTCCAAGAAGGACTTTTTGAAAGAGACTATTTTGGATCAGGCGGTTTCCGCTACCGTTCTATCTTCACCATAGGGTCTCTAAAAATCTTGCAGTGGAATTGTCGTTCAATTGTTTCTGCTACTACAGATCTATCGTATATTTCTTCTCAATTTTCTCCAGACATCATTATCTTACAAGAAACCTGGCTTTCAAATGGTCAAAAATATTCTCTAAAATATTATCGAATGTTTCGTTTGGATCGGCCTGCCAGAGGTGGTGGCGTTGCTTTCTTGGTTTCAAATAAATTTAGTCACAAAGCAACGATATCGTTTCAAAGAATGGCTACCGAATGTGAAATTTTAGCATTAGACATTTCACTCCCAGACTGCTCCCCTTTTACCTTAGTTAATTTATATTTCCCAGCAGGAGTGCAGGATACATTTTCTCTAGACACCGTATTAGCTTCCTGCAGAAAAGACATAGTATTCGCTGGTGACTTTAATTCACACCATGTATCTTGGGGTTTTAAAACTGATTCAGAAGGAAAACGCCTGTGGGAATGGACTCTTGATAATAATCTATCTTGCCTAAATTCAAAAGTTATTACGTTTCTTCGCGGACAGTCTCAATCGGCTATAGATCTCACTTTCTCCAGCTCATCTTTAGCTATATCATCGTGGAATACTATAGACTGTGCTACGAACAGCGACCACCTCCCAATTATTTTTCAAATTGATTTCCCTGTGATTTCTCTTAGAAGGAAAAATAACTCATTTATAAACTATAACAAACTTCAAAAAGACTTGAAGTCTACGATGCTTTCACGTACGGCTATGCAAGAGGATATTAGGGCTCTGAGCCTCTGTGCAGTTTTAAAGCGTTCCGCGAAGAATGCAACAGTTAATTTAACCTGCAACACAGGTAAACCATTAAGTCCGTGGTGGAATTCAGATTGCGCGAGGGCCCACCGAAAACGAAAAGCTGCCTGGAAGCAACTTCTTTGTAATCAATGTCCAAAGAATTGGAGTGATTACCAATTTGTTGCTGCAACATTCAAGCGTACGATAGGTAAAGCCAAAGAGGAGTATGATATGAATAAATACAATCATCTGTCTAAATCAAAAAACAAAAAAGCCCTTTTTAGGTTTTTACGCTCTCGAAAAATGATTCCAGTTCCAGCAAATATTGACTCTTCCGTGCTTTCGCCACGTGAATTATCCGAATTATTAGAAAATATTGGAAAAGGACTGAAAGATAGGTTCACTTCAATCATTCCACCGTACATAGTGAAACCGTTACCACTAGAGGAATTTAGGGAAGTCACAACACAAGAACTGGCGGATGTTGTTCGCTATCTGCCTTCTTCAGCGCCAGGACCAGATGGAGTTACCACAGCCGTGATAAAAATTCTGTATGAATTGTCCCCAGAAGAAATTTTGAATATGGTAAATTACTCTTTAAAAAATGCGTGGGTACCTTCAGAATGGAAACTTGCTAAGGTAATTCCGATACTTAAAAAACAGGGAGGTCGATATGATTTAGATAATATTAGACCAATTTCCCTAACATCAAACTTAGTTAAACTAATTGAACGAATTTTAAATTGTCGAATTACGACCTACATTTCTGAAAACTTAATACTTAGCCCCTGTCAAATTGGTTTTAGATCAGGGTGCTCGATTTGGTGTGCGCACGTAGATTTAGAGAGTCGCATAAAACTTGCTCGTCGCCGAAGAGAATATTCAGCATTAGTGACCCTGGATCTAGCAAAAGCTTATGATTCCGTGGAACATAGCATACTGATAAAGCAATTAGAGAATTACAGGTTTCCGAAATACATCACGGCGTGGTTGTCAGAATTTTTAAGGGAAAGAGAGTTCTACTGTTTTCAAAACGGATGTTCATCGTCTAGGTATAAGCAACAGAGGGGAGTACCACAAGGATCAGTATTATCTCCTGTTTTATTTAATATATTTTTAAGCTCCATCCCGCTGCTCCAGGACATTCATGTGTACGTTTATGCTGATGACATCGCTTTTTTTGCATCGAATGCTGATCTACATTCACTTTATCAAATGTTACAAAATTACTTATCTATGCTTGAAACTTGGATTGAAACCATACATATGTCTCTGAACGTTAGTAAAAGTGCACTCCTTCTCTTTCCTTTAGATGTTCCCGTTCACATTTCACTGATGTATCGTCAAGAGTTCATTCCTCAGGTGGATTCTCTTAAATATCTGGGAATTACATATGATGGAACACTAAACTGGAAAAGCCACATTGATAACGTCGCGTTTAAGGCAACTCGGGCTGTAGGATGGTTGCGTAAAATCAGTAACCGACGATACGGGCTGCGAAGAAACACATTAATTATGATATATAAAATGTATGTCCGACCAATCATGGAATTTGGCTGTGTCTTATTTTCTGGGTGTCCAGCTTATAAAATTAAACCTTTGGTACTATTAGAAAAGGAAGCTCTGCGTTTGTGCCTTGGACTCCCTAAGTTTGTTGCAAACAACGTTCTGTATATGGAAGCGCGACTACCATGTTTAATTAGTAGATTCCAAATCCTTACTGTCCAAACGTACCTAAAGTTTTACGATTCTCCCCAAAGAAGATCAATGTATGTTTTCATTAATGAACCAAGTACGTTTTTTAATACTCATTGGTCGCGACTGCACACCCCTCAGATCGTATTCGTACAGGCACAGCTATCACCACTGAATGTACAAATTCAATGTATTCACCCAATAAGTCAATCCAAGAAAATCCTCCAAATTGAATTTGACGATATCTTCCCCTCGAATGCTAAACTAATGCCATTCCAATATTTAAATGACCAATTACTAGATTACCTCTCTCACCAGGAAACAAACAATATAATAGCCACGGACGCTTCAATGTTAAACGAAAAGGCTGGCGTAGGCATCTTTTCTCCTTCTCTTAGTTGGTCCTTTTCTATTCGCCTTCCGGATTACACGACTATTTTCATAGCAGAATTATTGGCGATTGTTTTAGCACTGCGCAAACTACCCCCGAATCAATTATCAGCTGTCGTAGTAACAGACTCTCGGTCGGTATGTGTGTCGCTTTCCTCGGCAACGAATTCAACTATCTTAAATGTGTTTCAAAATTTAATCCCTACAACGTTACAAAAAATTAATTTACTCTGGGTTCCTGGACACTGCGGTTTATACATAAACGAAATGGCAGATTTATTAGCCAGAACATCTTTAAATGGACCTGTGCTTCATATTTTACCGGATACAGCTTACGTCACTGCATCGAGATTCAGAACGTTTAGCCTACGAAATGACTTAATCAAATTATCGCTGATCCCATCTACAGACTTTCAGCATCTCGGTTTTGGCTGGAATAATCAGTGGTGTCCTTCTCGGCAGTTAGAAGTTACATTCTCCAAATTACGTTGTCGCATCCCGGAATTGAATTTCTATTTACACAGAGCTGGTCTGACGATGTCCCCTCTGTGCCAAAATTGTAAGGAAATTGAAACAATAGACCACTACTTTTTATCATGCCGACGTTATTCAAACCAGCGAACGAAATTACTCGAAGCTCCACTCTGCAAAATTGGATTAAGATTAAGTACACCAGTATTATTATCATTTGGGGCCTCCTCCCTCGGCTATTGTCACAGAGACGTTTGTTGCGCAGTCTTTCAATTTTTAACAGAAACAAGACGATTACCCTGTTAATTATAGTAACCTTATTCTACCTATCAGATCAGTATTCATTTCACTGAAATTTGTTTCTCCAAATTCGTTAGTAACATTGTATTTTTTCTGACCTTGATAATAACTATATTTTTCACCTTTCGGTTAGTCTGACTGCTCGTTGGCACAATACTCTAGGTATACAAAATTTTCTTTGTTTTTGATTGTGCCTTCTTTACTTTGCGTATCTCATTGTCAAAAAGAATTTTTTTTTTAGCTACCTACTGCCGCCCGATTCTTGGCCTATCCCCCTCAGTGGGTGCGAGCCATGGTGAAGGATCATCATCATCATGATAGCAGAACCTCGGCTGGCGCCCAAGACCGTCGGTTGCGTCCGAATAAACCCTCTTTTCACGGAGAGTTACCTGTAACAGAGTGGTGGAGGTGCGGGGTACACGACGTCGCCGTACTACGGAGTCGCAACCGCTTGAACTTCGCCGGAGCCGCCGTCTAGCCGGTCTCTCGCCGACAACATTCATCATGCCACAGAACGGAGGACCAGACCCGGAGCCAGTTGCAACCACGCAAAGGTCAACGCCAGTTGCCCTTGCCCACCATTACATGGAACCACGCTCGTTCGCGGGAAGAGCGGGAGAAGACGTGGACGAGTGGCTTACGCACTACAATCGGGTGAGCCGATATAACCACTGGAACTCGCTCACGAAGCTTGACAACGTAGTCTTATTTTTGAGAGAAACCGCATTGATGTGGTTCGAGAACCACGAAGAGTCCTTAACAACATGGGAACTCTTTGTTGAAGAAATAGGGAAGTGTTTTGGCGACACTGATGCCAAAAAGAAACGCGCCGAGAGAACACTTGCCCAAAGAGCTCAAACTCCAACAGAGACATGCACAACCTATATAGAAGAAGTACTCAAGTTGTGCAAGATCATAAACCCACGGATGTCTGAGGACGACCGAGTCGGACATCTTCTGAAAGGCATCGCAGAAGACGTCTATAATTTTCTGATAGGGAGAGAAGACCTCACGTCCGTCTCAGATGTCTTGCGTCACTGCCGTACATTTGAGACATTGAAGACCCGTCGCATTGCACCCAAATTTGGACGACTGGCAAACGTGACAACTGTCGCCAGCGTCGATACCAGTCCATCCACCGACCTTGCCTCTACAATCCGGGAAATAGTACGCGAAGAACTGCGGCGACACAATGAACTAGTGTGCAACACAGCTCAACCGCCGGCTACGTACCCAGTGTATCACTCGGCGCCCACAGCACCATGCGCTACTTTGCCACCGTCTGTGTGTGTCACGGACGTCGATGTGGCTGGAACGACGTGGCCACATCTGGAGACGTTTCCGTCAGAGCAGCGGTATGGGCAACACTTTCACTCCAGCCGTGATGCACAGAGGCGAACGGCTCCTGTTCAACGTACTGGGGTGCTGTACCCTGTTCGACAACCTCTGCCGGCTGAGCGCTTGGAGCGGCATTTCGTCGAACGTCCTCTGCCCTTGTGCTACAACTGTGGTATCGAGGGCCACATCGCCAGGTACTGCAACGTGGCCCCACAACGCCGCCAGCCGCCAAGGTACGACCGATCAACAACATCTGGCCAGCAACGTGTTGGCGGTGCGTACACATATCCACGCGGGATGTCCAATGAGAACCTGGGAACACTGCGAAACCGTTCACCGGCTTCCGATCGGAGCTTGACACCACCTTCTGCTCCTCGCGTAAGCCGGTCACCGTCTCCCCGGCGCCGCTACCCGTCGCCTTCGCCGGAAAACTAGTCAGCGCAGCCGTTGGAGGTGAGGCCGCTGGACAGTCTTCGATTATGACAGAAATACCTCCGCCAATTTGCATGCTTAAAAATAAGATTTGTGTACGTGTAGACGGCGTCTCAACGATGGCCTTAGTAGACACTGGAGCGACCGTTTCCGTAATGAGCCACGCATTCAAACGCCTGCTAGGACGAAAAGTGCTGTTTTCGTGGGACCGTGCCGATGTGTTTCGTGGAGTGAGTGGAGAACTATTGTACCCTGTAGGTGTGTGCAGTGCAACAGTTAGCTTGGGTTGTGAAACGTTTAACGCGGAGTTTGTAGTTTTACCTCATGCTACGCATGACGTAATTCTGGGCCTCGATTTTCTTAAGCTGTGTGGTGCCAATGTCGATTGCCGAACGGGAGAAATTACTGTAGATTCGAGCCTTCCGACCGTCTTTGTGGAACACCCGCCGTGTTACGAATGTGCCCTTTGTGTGTCCGCAGATACCATCGTACCGCCGCTGTCTGCCAAATGTGTCCCAGTCGCCTGTTCTCCTGCAACCGACAGAACATTTGAAGCTACCGTAGAGCCCATTCACCTTAGTTGCCTGAAGAAGAATGTTCTGGTGCCCTATTGTACGCTGTCGGTTATCGGCGGGCGTACTGTATTATGGACGATAAATTGCTCCAACGAACCCACAATACTACCGGAGGGTCTGAAACTTGCGGCTATTCGTGAACATCAAGTATTGGCGCTCGCCATCCTTGCAGAAGCCCCCGATGCCACGGATGAGTCCCAGTCGGATGCATGCGCCACGGACACTTCGATGATGGCTATGATAAACAAATCGCTCAGCACTAACAAACGTCAGGAACTGGCAAATATTCTACGAAAACACTTCGCGGTATTCGACTTTTCCCAGCAAGAGGCTCCACCATCCATTCCCCCTTCTCGTGTACAGCATCGCATAGACACGGGATCTCACCAGCCTCTGCGACAAAAGCCATACCGGGTGTCACCTTCGGAGCGCAAGGTGATCAATGACCAAGTCCGTGACATGCTGAAGAAAAACGTTATCCAAGAATCGAGTAGTCCGTGGGCAGCCCCAGTAATTCTAGTTAAAAAGAAAGATGGCACATGGCGATTTTGCGTTGATTACCGCCGCCTCAACGCCGTTACTAAGAAAGACGTATACCCTTTGCCACGGATTGATGATGCTTTAGATTGCCTTTCTTCGGCCTCGTACTTTTCGAGTGTAGACTTGCGGTCCGGATACTGGCAGATTCCGATGCACAAGGCAGACAAGGAAAAAACGGCATTCGTGACACCCGACGGACTTTTCGAATTTAATGTGATGCCGTTTGGGCTGTGTAACGCACCTGCAACTTTTGAGCGCTTCATGGACAACATTCTGCGTGGTTTGAAGTGGGAAGTCTGCATGTGTTATTTGGATGATGTCGTGATTTTCGGACGCACGTTTAGTGAACACAACGCTCGCCTCAATCTTGTACTAGAGTGCCTAGGCAAAGCACGCTTGGTACTAAACTCCAAGAAATGTCGCTTTGGAGAACGCCAAACACTAGTTCTAGGCCACCTAGTGGACAAAGAGGGCATAAGACCTGATCCAGCAAAAACTGCTGCGGTCGAAGCCTTTCAGCAACCTCGCTCAGTAAAAGAGCTACGAAGCTTCTTGGGCCTGTGCTCATACTTCCGTCGGTTTATTCCCGGATTTGCTCACATCGCGCATCCATTGACGTGTCTGCTTCAGAAAGGCGTTCAATTTGACTGGACCCCAGAATGTGCGTGTGCTTTTCGTGAATTGAAGTTCCGTTTGACGTCCCATCCAGTTCTCAAACACTTCGATCCCTTGGCTCCCACTGAACTGCACACGGATGCTAGCGGTATTGGTGTCGGCGCAGTTCTTATTCAACGCTTCGACACCAAAGAACACGTCGTAGCGTACGCCAGTCGCTCTCTGAGCAAGCCCGAGCGCAATTACACCGTCACAGAACAAGAATGTCTCGCGGTGATTTTCGCAGTACAGCGCTTTCGGTCATACTTGTACGGACGCCCTTTCACCATCGTCACAGACCATCACTCGCTGTGCTGGCTCGTCAATCTGCGCGATCCATCCGGTAGGCTTGCACGTTGGACACTCCGTCTACAGGAGTACGACTTCACCGTTTCCTATAAAAGCGGTCGACGGCACTCCGACGCCGACTGCCTGTCGCGGCTACCGCTTCCCACGACGGACTGTGACGCGGACAACTTTGACCACTACATCGTAGCCTTGGAGCCAGCATTTCCTGATCTCAATACCTTTAAGACTGAGCAGCAAAACGACGACACTTTAAAACTGCTTGCTGCCAAACAGAAATCAGCAGCCAATCGTTATTGCACACGTGATGGGCTTCTGTACAAGAAGAACTATTCTCCCACAGGCTCACGATATCTCCTGGTGGTCCCGAAAAGTCTACGCACTTCCATCTTGCGGGCTATGCATGACGAACCAACCTCCGGTCATTTGGGAGCAGCTAGAACGCTTTGCCGTCTTCAAGAACGATTTTACTGGCCTAATATGCGTCAGACGACGCAACAGTACGTGTCTAGCTGCAACGAATGTCAACGTCGCAAACGTCCCACAAGTACTCCTCCTGGTAGATTACACCCTGTGCCACCCCCAAGGACTCCATTCGAGCAAGTCGGGATCGACCTTCTCGGCCCGTTTCCACGGTCCTCCAGTGGAAATCGTTGGATCGTAGTGTGCACTGACCACCTGACACGCTACTGTGAGACGGCCGCAATACCATCGGCTACTGCAGCCGACGTGTGCGTTTTCTTACTACGTTTTATCATCCTTCGACACGGGCCTCCTAAAGTCGTTATTAGCGATCGCGGGCGCCAGTTTACTGCAGATGTGGTTGAAGAGATGCTTCGCCTGTGTTGTTCAAGTTTTCGACACTCTACGCCGTACCATCCACAAACAAACGGCCTTACGGAACGCACCAACAGAACTCTCACGAACATGTTGTCCATGTACGTGTCGACGGATCATAAGAACTGGGACAGCGTTCTACCTTTCGTAACTTATGCATTTAACACCGCCCAGCACGAAACTACCGGCTACAGCCCCTTCTTTCTTCTTTACGCTCGGCCGCCACGTTATACCCTCGATACGATCTTCCCATTTCTGAACCACGATGATGCCTGCATATCGGAGACAATCTGTCGTGCAGAAGAAGCCCGCCGCCTTGCTTATTTGCGCACTCTTGCTTCACAAGATCGCTCGAAGGCACGTTACGACCGCCGACACCGACACGTCACATATGATCCCGGTGACTTAGTGTGGATGTGGACGCCTACCAGAAAACGTGGGTTGTGCGAAAAACTACTGGCGCACTATGTTGGACCTTACGTTGTGTTAGATCGTATAAGCGAATTGACATACCGCATAGCACGTCTCCTTTCAAATGGTCGACGGTCTTCAAAGACTGAAGTGACTCATGTTGCCCGCTTGAAGCCCTGCACCACTCGAGATGCTGTTTGACTTGCCCGGTGGGCTTCGTCTACGTGGGGGGATGTGTTACAAGCGCGAAAGCCTTGTATGATTTGGGTATGTGCCACAAGCAGTAGTGGGACACGGAGTACGAGGGGGGCAGAAGAAGAAGACGTTCTCCTAGCGATAGCAGAACCTCGGCTGGCGCCCAAGACCGTCGGTTGCGTCCGAATAAACCCTCTCTTCACGGAGAGTTACCTGTAACAATATATATATATATATATATATATATATATATATATATATATATATATATATATTTTTCTTGCCCGTGTCAGGCACCACTCCATGCCTGAAAATGTAGTGGACTGGAGTAGGATTCGAACTTACGACCTTCAGATTTGAGGCCGGGTATTCTACCTCTGCTCCGCGCCACCGTCTAACAATATACTGTACCCTAAACAGCACGGCTACCGTATAGATGGCTGTCCACGGTAACGCAACTTGCGGAAATAACACATGACTTCGCTGGCATAATTGATTCTAAGCTTCAAGCTGACGCAATATTCATAGACTTTGCGAAAGCATTCGATCCCGTGCCTCATTCTAAATTAATAAGTAAGCTTGAATCGATTGGCATTAACAACAAAATAATAGCATGAATCTGGGCTTACTTAACAAATCTTACCCAGTATATAACTTTAAAAAATAATGTATATTCCGACTGCCTAACCGGTTTGTCCGGTGTACCCCGAGGGTCTGTGTTAGGACCAACTTTATTTCTTATTTACGTTAACGACATCTCTTCTTGTTGCAGAACCAGGTGTAAATTGCGACTTTTCACAGATGACTGTGTCATTTATACTACAATACGCAGTGTTGATGACAAATTTAAGCTTAATTCTTCTTTACGAAACATTGCCCAATGGTTCTATATGTGGGGGATGGAAATAAATGTGTCTAAAACAGCGTTCGTCAGCCTAACCAAGAAAAAACGGCCTTCATCATTTGCGTACAATTTTAAAGGCTTGAGTATTACACAAGTTGACAAAGTAAAACACTTGGGTGTCACATTCTCACAAGACTTAACATGGGATAATCACATCACCAATACATGCCCCAAGGCATTTAAACAACTAGGGTTACTGCGCAGGAAATTGAACAAAGCACCTCCAGCCGTTTAACTAACTGCCTATAGAACCCTGGTCAGACCTATCCTAGAATACGGGAGTATAGTGTGGCACCCTTATCAAAAGTACCTTCGCGACACACTTGAAAGATTACAGAATAGGGCTCTGAGGTTTATTTATTCAAAATATTCTTGGCACGACAGTGCAACGGACATGCGCAGTGAAGCGCACCTGGCAACTCTGTCTTGCCGGCGTCATGTTGCTTCTATGAAGTTTTATCAGCTCCTATTGAAAAAAAAAAAAAAAAAAACGGTCACATTAAAATCAGTAAAGACGACTATATTCATCCGCCTGGCCGTTGCTATAGTAGGACAAACCACAATAAATGCATCCGGCGATTCAGTGCGCATTGCAATACGTTTAAATATTCCTATTTTCCTCGCGTTGTGATCGCTTTTTTTTTTTTTTTTTTTTTTTTTTTTAAACAGCGACGCTGTTTAAGCCAGCCATAATTTGTGTGTGTGCCGGCGACTGACAACGGTCGCGCGACCACGTTGGTCTCAAGTCGCTTTCTTTTCTCGAAAAGCGACTATTTTGGGCCAGTCGCTCGCTGCTCGATTTTCCAGTCGCGCGACCGTAGTCGCAAAGCTGCTCAACCAATCAGAGCCGCGCTGAAACTTGTGTTCTGTGTTTTCAGCCGGCGTCGTCCACGCCAAATACAATGTCCGCGCGACCATGCTGACTAAAGGCCGGTAATTGGTGTCTTGCCTTGTGATGTTGGAACGCAGCAGTTGCAGCAACGTATCGAATGTACGCGGTGGCATTCGATAGAAGCTAAACAGCAGGACAAGAAAGCACAACACAAACCTCTTTTTCCGGCTGCCGTTCGTTGGATGAGCACGCCACCCAAAGGTGAACAGCTTCGCTTTAATATTGTGCACCGATTCCCATGAAACGCGAAGCAGAAATTACAACTTGCTCTCGACAATACTCGTCGTCATGCGCGCGAAGTTCGGGCGGGAGGCGGCTTGCGTGGCCGGTCACTTCACGCGCGCGGAGGCACGGGTGCACCTACGAGCGTCGCGTTTTCTTCGGAGGCTTCCGCGCTGCCACAGCTGACACTACGGCATAGCACATCAGCACAGGGACGACGTCTTCCTTTTCGCTCGAATTAAAATCCATGGCTGTTGCCGGAGCGCGAAACCATGGAGTGTATACAGAATGCCAGCGAAGGGCGCGCCCCGAACTGCGTAGATTTCTAGAGTTCTCGCTGAGAACGATAATCTCCGGGATTGCGACTAGCAGGTCGTGCTCAGCCGGGCTTGCCGGTGTGAACATCGGTCGCTTTCGGTCACGAGTCGCGCGACCTCCTCAAGTCGCCGGTGTGATTGAGCCTTAAGCCAGCCGTAATTTGTGCGTGTGGCACGAAGTTTTCATTATCAGGATTGGCTCGAGCGTCGTCTTCTTCCGCAGTTTAAGCCAGCCGTAATTTGTGCGTGTGGCACGAAACTGCCGCGGCACAGTCATGGCAACCAGGTGACGCTACACAGACACGGCTCTGCCGAACTCACGCCAGCTGCGCGCTACTGCGCATGCGCCGTGACGTCATACTGGCGAGTCAATGCTCGTCGCCCCAGATAAATTAATTAATAAAACAAAATTAACGTTCCTGGCAACGCAGGATTCGAACCCGGGTACCCAGGGGCCGAAGGCGAGCGTCATAACCACTGCTCTACACCCACGCTTGCATTTATGGAACCATATGTTTGCGTTGTACTGACGATTGCAACACAACTTCCTTTGGGAGAGAGAGAGAAAAAAATGACAGAGCGAGAGAGAGAGAGAGAAGAAAGAAAGAAAGAGAGAGAGAGATAACCTAGCTACAACCAAGAGACGCAATCAATCGGCCAGCTTCGCTGTGTCTTGAGCTTTGCGCGGCCTAGTGCAAGCTTTCGTATTTTTCCTTTTTTTTAATGAATTTTTGTTCGAGTTTCCTTATTCAAGAAATCAAAAGGTCCCGGACAAAAGGTGCTCCCTTGCACCTGACTGGGTCCGAGGCCCTATACAAACTGTACATGGAGGAAACAGCATTATACAAATCAAGTACATATTTCACTATCTACTCACATAGAAAAACAAAAAAGAAAAACAAAATGTGGATAGAAAGCAGCAAACAAACAGTAAACAGAATTCATAACACTGACGGTATCCACGTCTTATCTCGCGACACACATGAGGAACAAAGAAATAAGAAGCCAAAAAATTGATCTGTCGGAAAGAAATAAGAAGGAAAGGGTATATTTAAAACACAACACTCAATAAGCTTCCGTCAAAGAATTGCTTCCGTCAAAGCACCCTAATGAAAAGCAGCTACTGATGAGTGCCGTTCAATTATTGTGATAAGATCCTTCTTCTCGTTTTTGACGTGTTAGACTTTGTTCACCGTAATTTGTCGAAATTTTGGTACTCTGTGTTTTATTGTTCTAAGATCAAAATTACCATTCATTACCATGCACGATAGTTCAAAACTTTGACGGTATTTTTTCATTTCTGTATGCATATAGGTCGCAAGCTTGCTTTGTAGAGCTGGTCTACCCTCAGTCTCGGTAAGACTGCGTGCTTTCGCTATGTTGTAAGCCTTCTAAAGCTCTAATTGACTTTTTTTTTTTGTGCGATAAAAATGTTTCAATATTATAAGCGGTAGTGGTATCCCATATCAGGAGACAATAATAAATATGACAATGGATGATTGAAGAGTAAACAATTGCTCTGAATTTCCTGGGAATTAGATTTCTTATTTTCTATAATGCTCCCATTACTCTGGACAGCTTTAATTTCAGGTAACTAATATGCGTATTACATGGCAGGTTCTCATTAAAAAAGGCGCCTAAGGATTTAATAGAATCCAGACGCTCTATCTTGTTGCTACGAAAATGTAAGGAAAGATTGTTAGCGCCGGTGTTACGAGCTCTAAAAAAGACGTGCTTTATTTTATCTGTATTCAACTCTAATTCATTTGCATCTAGCCATTCAGAGAGTTCACGTAGCCAGTTATTTGCATCTGTTTTTAGTCTTGATAGATTCGTGCCAGAAAAAAAAAAAAAAAACACGTTGGTGTGGTCGGCATAAAGGAGTATTTTTTTTTTCTTTTTGTGGGATGGAGCATATATAATTTATGTACAGAAGAAAAAGCAGTGGTCCTAAGATCGAACCCTGTGGCACACCCGTTAATATAGGCTCTATGTTTGAGGAGGCTCAGCCATATGTCACACACTGTTTCCGATCTTTTAAGTCGCTTTCTATAAGTTCAAGGGCTCACCCTCGTATGCCGTATCTAGGAAGTTTATTTAGTAAGATATGATGTTTGATGGAATCAAAGGCTACCCTTATATCGAGGAATATTCCAATTGTTAGCAATTCTTGTTCAATATTTTCTATAAGCCTTTCTTTAACATACAAAAGTGCTAATCCCGTTGACTTCTTCAGTTTGCCAATACCATCTAAACAGCACTAATTTCGATTTCGTCACGGTAAATTGTAAAAAAAAAAAAATGCGCTTTTTGCGAGTGTGCAGACGATTTCGCGTCTTACATCTTAGTTGCAGCACTCAAATGCGTAAGGAAAGACAAGGGGTTAAACAAAAGGGGGGGTTAAGTCGGCCTCAGGGGGGGGGGGGGGGTTACAACCCCCGAATCACTCCCCCCCCCCCGCCCCCCCCGTCGGTGCGCCACTGACACCATCTGATCCGAAGAAGCAAATTCGGACAGGGGATGAACTATAGAAAAGCAGTGGATGAGGCACAAGCCGTAGTCGGAGCTCGCTTTTTCCGTATTCCATGCCGTAGTCCATGCCAGCCGTATACTCCATGCTCGCCTTTTCGTAGTCGAAAAGGCGACCGTGGCTCCGACGGCCATGCTGGATGCATCCACCATTAGCCGAGTTGGGGCGTATTGATAAGAAACACGGCGTTAGCGACTGCTTGCTTGGCAGCACCAAAGGCGGCCTGGGCTTCTCATGACCAAGAAATGGCAGAGGACGGGCCGGCGGTTGACCGAAGGAGGTTGGTGAGCGGGCGAAGCAGCTCTGCACAGTGCGGTATAAAGCGCCTAGAAAAATTCACAAGCCCTATAGGAATTGGCGTAACTGGCGCAGTGTTGTAGGCTGGGGATAATCCTGGATGGTCTTGATGTGGGACAGGAGAGGGCGTATACCTTCGGATGACACGTGATGGCCCAGAACTCGAGCTCAGATGCGCCGAAAACACACTTGGAGGCGTTCACAACCAGACCGTACTGCTGAAGACGTTGGAGCAGAGCACATAGATGGTGCTCATGCTCTTCGGGCGTAGGGCTGGCGATCAAGACATCTAAAGGCACGCAAACATGTACAGTAGGGAGGCCCCGCATTACCTCAGGGATGAACCACTGGAAGGTTTGAGCTGAATTGCGGAGTCCAAAGGCATCCGCACGTACTCAAACAAACCAAAGGGCGTCGTGATGGTGGTCTTAGGTATGTCGCCGGGAAGTTGGTGGTAGGCCTTAACCAGGTCCACTTTGCTAAAAATGGTGGAGCCGTCGAGACGCGATGTAAAATCTTGGATGTGAGGCAGCGGATGGCTGTCGTGGACAGTCTTGGCGTTCGACGCTCGATAGTCTCCGCAGGCACGCCAGTCACGGGGATCACGCTATGGAACTACACTCTTAGTCCGGTTCTGGATAATCCTGGCTAGAAATGGCACCCTTCGACGTACTACTTAATATAACAGCCATGGGCAGCCCGACAAAGAGAGATATACTTGACACTCTTCAAGCGGCCTCCAAACCAACTAGTACTGCCTATATGTACTCGTTGACACGCGGCCAATGTCCGTATACGGCCCCGCACACCGATGTTCGTGCGCAATTCGCGACCGAATACGCCGAAGCCGAAGCGGCCGAACACAGAACACCTATGGGCCGAAGCTGCCGAAATTCACCACGCACGCGCGAAGGAAAAGAAAAAAATTGCTGCGGCTTAGCTCAGCTAACCCTGGACATAGTCCCTTAGGTACTATATGCCCTGGATAGGCAAAGCGAAAGCCTGGTTTAGCCTGGTTAGGTCTTGGTTTCACTTGGTTAGCCTTTGATTTAGCTGTAATTATTATACTTAGGCATACACTCATCGATATAAGCCAGGTATAAATTATAAGCCGACTAGTCCAAACGTTTCGCAAGCCGAACGGCTAGCTCTTCCTCAGTCTCCGACGCTAGCTTCGCGAGCTTGGCATTCCGGACCCTCTCCAGTGTTATCCTGTATTTCTTATTGGACGATGACAGCGCGCGCTTCTCACTTCTTTTTATTTTCTTTTTTTCCGCCTCAGAGCCATGTTGAAAGTCCTCTGCGCAGCCGCAGTCGCCGGCGGCGGCGGCGCGCGCCCGGCCTGAAAGCTTCAACGTGGACTTTCTAGGTGCGCCACCGTCGACTTGGCTTTCGCAAGCAAAAAGTAAATGAAAAGCAAGAGCTTTAGGAGAGGAGGCGGCGGAGGAAAGAGTAGATGGCGGTACTTTTCTCCTTTCTTATATAGGGATTTTAAAAGAAGCGTGTGTCAGACGCCGGGAAACGCTGCCAGCCAGTTGCGGCGCCAGCTGCGGCGGTTGCTAGGCAACGTCTCAGCTCGCGGTGCTGCCACCGGCCACAGCGAAACGGCGAGAATGCGGCCAGTGTAGCTTTCGCTACAAAAATATATATACAAGAGAGAAATTTCGGATTGACCTTGGAGGAGCCGCGCGGACGCGCCTTGTCGAAGCTCCCGTTCTGCGGACTTTTCGTGCAAACCGGTTGCAAAGTTTTGAACTGTGTTGGCGGCGCCTGTTGCGCGCGCAGCAGGGCGATATGTTTTCACCAGTGGACATAAAAGGTGTGTTGCGAGGCCAATGCAATGCGCCGCAATGTGAGAGCGACGGATTTTGCCGTTCCGCGAACAATGAACCTGCTGCACCATTCCAGGCCGGTTGGTGCTTATGCTGTGGGCACTTTTTTCTATATCTATTTCTGTGTCGTGAGGTTTACTGACGCGTGTATAGGTGCAGTGCCACAGTATGGCTAATACAAAAACAAGGGCATGTATATGTAGCTGAAGCTCATAGGCGCCGACTACAGGAGGGGGGGGAGGGAGGCTCCGGGGCTCGAGCTTCCTCCAAAGTTGTCCCGGGGGACCAGAGCCCCCCTCCCCCGCCCCTAAAGTGTCATTACCGGAGTTCTGTTATCCACATAATTTGAGGATTCCTTTGCGTTGCCTCTACGTTTTCACTTTTGTGGTGGCTAAAAGCTTACGACGTCAGTGTTGGCGCTGACGTGCACAGCTTATAATTTATACTTTTGCTTTATATCGGCAAATCCTGACAATAGGAAGACGAGCGCATTAGAAGCACAAGCGGCAGTATATACTTGATCCGTGTTCCTCACTTCAACATTTTTTTTAATTTCCGCTGAGAACACCATGCACAGACACAAAATATTTAAATTTATACACAGGACAGTTTATTAATTTTTTTAAATAAAGGAGGTTGCCTGTGGCAGATAGCACAATTCTAGTTCATGAGCTGGTCTACTCGAATAGGCGGACATTACTTGCACAAAAAATTTAAATGCATAATCAACTAATTAACAAAAATTCACCAATTAGGCTTTTAACATTAACTTATGGCCCATGTTGCAATTTACAAATTCTAGCTATGCAGTTCGCAAGGCGGATGCACTAGGAACTAATTCTCAGGATGGCACCAGTTTCGAGATATCAATTCCCAAACATTGCGGAGAAATGCATTGCCATTCCAGTTACTTTTGTGCTTACCCGCCGTGGTTGCTTAGTGGCTGTGGTGTTGGACAGCAAAGCATGAGGTCGCATGATCAAATCACGCCCACGGAGGCTGCATTTCGATGGGGGCGAAATGCTAGAACACCCGTATACTTAGATTTAGGTGAACGTTGAAGATCCCCAGGTGGTCTAAATTATTCCGGAGTCCTCCACTACGGCGTGCCTCATAATCAGATTGTGGTTTTGGCACGTAAGCCCCCATAATTTATATATACATTCATGCTTTTGTGCTTCGATGCATACAACGACGTTTTGTTCAGAAAGTGACTGGCACGCTACTGCATTTCTCCGCAAAGTTAGAGAATTAATATCTCGACACTGGTGTCAGCGTGACAATTAGTTCCAAGTGGATCCGAACTCCATGGCTAGAGTTTGTAAATTGCAACATGGGCCATAAGGTAATTAGCTAAACACTTAATGGGTAATTTTGTTAATTAGTTGATTATGCATTTCAATTTTTTGTGCAAGTAATGTATGCCTCTTCGAGTAGACAAGCTCATGAACTAGAATTGTGCTATCTGCCACAGGCAACCTTTAAAAATTTTTCAAAGTGTTCACAGAAACACCTTGTATATAGAATTCACTCAGTAACCGAAATGATGCCAAGCCGGATTCACTCGAAATCAGAATAAATAGAAGTCTAGAAGTCATGCTCAGCAGCGCTTATACTTGGACTCAAAGTACTAAAAAAAAAAAGTGCAGTTTGGCCGGGAAAACGAATCAGTATTAGTGATAGCCAAGTAGAAGACAATTACATGAAGGAAGATTCTTACTGTGTAAATCCGTGTAAGGATCGCACCCGTGTAAGTGCTGCACCGCCAACTTGACAGCTAGTATTAAAAAAACAGATATCCAACCGAGAAGCAATCGCGTTCCGTGCGCTGATTCTGATCGGGCTCAATAGTGAATTGTCGTGCGCAGCATACTTTCGCGCGTCGTTACTGGATGTCGAGAGGAGGCGATCGCGGAGGTTTACGGCAGATTTCATAATCGTAGTTGGAAAAAGGAGGTCAAATGGCCTGGTCCCATGAAAGGCCCGTCAAAATCGCGACAGAAAAGTGCGGCCCTTACACGAGTCTATACGTTAGTTATAGTGGCCTTATAAATTGTAGTAAACATTCACCTCAAATTAAAATAGCAAGCATAGTGTCATGCACGGACCATGTAAACCTGTAAATACCGCACTGGATGACCTCGAGCCAGTGGTGCACCAACGGGAGGGGGTTTGGGGGTTGTAACCCCCCCCCCCCCCTGAGGCCGACTTAACCCCCCCTTTTGTTTAACCCCTTTTCTTTCCTTGAGCATTTGAGTACTGCAACTAAGATGTAAGACGCGCAATCATCTGCACACTCGCAAAAAGTGCATTTTTTGACAATTTCTCGTGAGGAAATGTCAACCCCCCCCTTGGCAGAGATCCTGGGTGCGCTACTGCCTCGAGCACTCGCTTTCACAATGCAAGCATTATGAAGAATGCCGGCATCAGAGGCGAGCAGTTCGTACAGCCGCGCGGTTCATCGCAACTCCAAAAATTAGATTCATCATCATTATCTGCCTTTTTTTATGTCCACTACAGACGGCCTCTGTCAGTGATCTGCAATGACCTCTGTCTCTTACTCTGCAACACTAGGGGCGCGGAAAGGCAGCCCGGCAAGGAAGACAGCGCGCATGAAGTTAGCAACCATCCCTGGTCTCCCTTTATCATTGCACCCACCAATGATTACCAACAATTAGATATGGCACGCGAGCCACATAAGCATCAGCCGCGCACAGTCATTCACAGCTACGGCAGGGCTAGAGGAGAAGACGTGTTCTCTCCTTCCCTATTCGCGTCTGATTACGTGACCTACAACTAACCCGAATATTGAGCGCGTGGGAAGATAATGCCCATCAAGCCGTCATACTTGTTGGCTCACTGTTGCGTGCTTTTTCCCGTACCCACAGTGTATGGGTCGCTAATTTATATGACTTTCGGATTCAATACGGAACTGCTTTCACCAGAAAGCGAGGAATAGAAAATAGTTAGCAAAGAGTGTGTGTATATATATATATACATACATACATGGGTAGGTTTCCGAAAGCTGGTCGAGCCCCCCCCCCCTTGGAAAAATGAAAACTTTACGCCTATGATGTAGCTCAATGTATACGACACAGGGCAAAAGAAATCTGTGATTAGCAACTATATTAAATGCCATGTACCTAAATTTTACAACGCATCTCATTTCAAGCGCGCACAGGTACGCCTTGAAGAAAAGTTTTGCAGGGTACATTATTTAGTGCGTAATTTAGACTAATTACGCTCTAACAACGAGATACATAATTATTTGACTATATGAATTATATTGCACGGAAAAACCTACACCGAATTAAATTGTTTCAGCTTCGTGTGTAGTCTTTGCTATGCATTAGGTTTTTTGCAGAATGCATTACCAGTTGACAGCCTATCTTGTGGTCCGTACTCTGTTTACATCACATTTGTTTTTAGTTTACTCGTTTCTTTTGCGACTTAATTATGAAATGCCGGAGTGTATACATTTTCAACATTTGACATAACCCTGTATGTTTTGTAGGGACAACCCAGGATGTGTATTTCTCAGCACCCAGTCAACTGCCAGAAGTGACAACTGAAACACAGGCCACGAGTAAGTGGACATCAGTTGCAATTTTACATTATGCAGTTGGCTGCTGGCGTGTACTGAGGTTCTTTTTTTTTTTTAATGAGATGGTGATGTCATACTAACGTGCATTTTGACCACAAAGGCGCAGTCATGTCTCACAGAGGTATATATGGTTGCCATTCTCTGTGAGGGACGTGTGCTCGTTTGTGTTCGTGAAGCATTTATATTATTAGGCAGTAATGTCGCCCCATGAGTGACGTATCAATACTGTAACTTGCCAGTGCCGGCAAGTAGTAGCGAGAAACACGATATATTATGATGCTGTAAACTTATTTCATTAATTTGAGGGAAAGTTTTGCAGCAGGAAAAAAGGTTGCTATTCCAGGTAAACACGTCTTTTTCTCACAAGTTATTTAACCAAACTGTGGATGTGTGAATTTTGTGATGTATGAATGGATTTTAATTTTGCCTTTAGTAATGCATCTAAAAGAGACTATAAATGGCATGTGACTACCTCTCCAATCAGCAGATCATACATATAGTCATGAGTGGCAGTTCCATGCAGTGTCACACTCTATATAACTTTTCCTTTCAGCAGCATTCAAACTGGTGGCTGTGTTTTCAGAAGGAGAAGTGCACTTGACACTGTATATGTGTGAATTCGGTTTTCTTTGTATGTGTTGGCTCACTGACACACAGTGCAAAAATCAGTTGTACCATGAGGCTGATGACGACCTCTGCTGCTAGAAATGCTGCACTTCATATTTTCTAGTACTGCATGACATTTAAAGCAAAGCTAGCACATAAAACGACCAAGAAAACTAACAGCTGTTATAGCTGTTTTCCTCAAAGAAAGCTTGACCTTTATGCGCTGTGTTAATCTGTGAGCTCTCCACTGATGTTCCAGTAGTATTATCCCTTAGTGTATGAGAGGTCAGGGGCAATTAATCATGTTAGTATTTAAATGGTGTTTTAATTATGTGAATTTTTTCCAACAAAGTTGTCTAGATTACTTTATTGTGCAGTGTACAGCTTACGAAAGTGTCAGCATTTACTGAGTTTCTAACATGCATATGCATTTATCACTATGCTGGTGGCACTCAGCTGTACCACGGCACTGCTGCTGAAATTGCCAGCACCGGCGGCTTTGTAACAGCTGTTTCACAGCATGTAGCTATGTGCTAATTTACAGTTATGTTAGGACGGGCTAATATTACAGGCCACTGCTATTCTGTATTGTGACAGATTCACATGATAAGTGATGTAATGGGTACAGTGAAAGCCTTTGAATGTTCTGCTATGGTACATAGAAAGGCTCTCCCTTTCCTCACTGGAGCAGGGGAGAAGAGCATGCTGGCACTCCTAAATGTACATACATATATTTCAAAGCATGAGAGAGACATATGTGTAGATATAGATAAAAAAAATAGAAGCACTTAGGAAAAACATGCAACAGGACTTTACTGACGTTTCAGCCAGGGTATATATGCGCGCGCGCGCGCGCGCACACACACACACACACACACACACACACACACACACACACACACACACACACACACACACACACACACACCACACACACACACACACACACACACACACACACACACCAATTGGAGGTAAGGATTTCCCAATGGGCCCAGTTGATTCCAAGTGTTGATTCCAAAGTCCAACCGGATGTAATTGGTTTCACTTTGACTTAATCATAACCAGTTGGAACTAGGGATTTTCCAATCGGTTCAAATTGGGTCCAGTTCATTTCAATTGGCAACTCTAGTTAGTGTCTCCTCTAATCCAATCGTAACCGTTTGGAAGTAAGCATTTTCCAATTGGTCCCTATTGGTCCCAGTTGATTCTTATTGGAAAAGCTAATTGGAGTCAATTGTTGTTTTTGACGGGGGAAGCACACATGTTAACAGATTTGATACACACGCTAAGCAGATTAAATACTTCAGATGTGCTACTTTACACAAGAGGGAAGGGAAAGGGGAGAAAGTCAGAAAAAAAAAGTGGAGACGAAAAGAAAACAATCGTGGGGGGGGGGGGGGGGGGCAAAAAGCATGACAAGCATCGTGCAGCCAGGACCACCAGCAGTACATCTAAAAAGCGCAGTGATAAAATTACATACAGGACAACCTTAAGTATTGTTTGTTAGAATCAACCCAGATCACATGCAGCCATTACTGCAATCAAGTTGTTTAGAGCTAAAGGATCATGTTCTATGCTAGCCTCTTTGCCCGCTACTTTATCATATTGTTATCAGCCGCTTATGTTTGGGACAAAAAGTAAGAGTACGAGCGGTTTCCTGGTTCACCATTCCACGCAACATGTCTTTGTGACTATATGTACATGCAGATGATCCATAGATGAAAAATATTCAGTACAGTAGAATCCTATTACAAGAGACACTTGGTTGTAGGAGACATTTGAAAATGGTTTGGTTGGTTTTCCGATGTTTGCCACATTAACAACATTGCATACAAGAGACACCTTTGTTACTGAAAATGACTTTTTAAGTATTCTTCACTATTTCGAAGGGACGCAACCCAGACACATTCACTTCGTGCACCTCGTGTGCTCCGAAGGGCTTAAAGCTCATGCAATCCTCACACAAGTCAATTGCGCATGTCCCCTTAAGCATGAAGTAGAAAAGGAGGGCAACGAGGACAGTGCAGGGCAGGAAGTGTCGGCAGTTGAAGCTGACGAGCGTCTAAGGGCACCTCAAATATATTGCGAGCAACAAGGAGGCTTGCAAAGTGAAGTGCTTAACCTCCAGAAGTTGGGAAGCAAGCTAATACAATATGCAGTCACTAAAACAGAGTGCTGTGAATGTCTTCTTTAAAGGGCCCCTAAACCACCCAGAGGTCGAAATTTAGTTGCGGTGTTGCAGTTGTACACGATACGGCAACGAACACGTAGCCGCGAGAATTTGTCAAAATGGTGCAGTAATAGCGGAGTTACGTGTGTTTGATGATCGAAAAGTAGTCCCCGCTCAGTTTTACTCTTTCATCTGGTACGCGCCGTCTGGACGGTATCGTCTTTTCCTCGCCGAGTACACCTCTAAATGTCACGCAACAGGCCATTGCCAATGAGCTCTGTTGCTGCCGTGCCGGCCCGTCGTCCTGTGAGGGGTGCCGCTAATGACCTCGCCAATACAATGGAACCGTATGGTGACTTGCTGTGTTGAAGAGCCTCATGGGGAGATCCTTCTGTCAGCGTTTCTGTTCTTTGCCCCCACTGGCACGGCGAGCAGTGCGACGAGGAAGAGGGAGCGCGTGTAATTGCTTCCAGACCTTGCTGGCAGTCGTACACTCTCATTCGACCAATCAACAGCACCAGAAACTGGTGACACCATCAGAGACAACCTGCATGGTGACGTCAAGACGTCCTGGGGGGTGCAGGAAAACTCCGGAGAGGTGCACGGGGTCATTTTCTTCATTTTGTGGGCCTCCCGCGGTGCGTAGCAGTGCCGCGTTTGGCATCGTTAATCGTGACGGCATTCTGATTTCGATGCGCGTGTTTACTTGAAATGTTTAAAAAATATTGAGAGGTGGTTTAGGGGCCGTTTAAGCCACCCTGATCAATTATTCCTGCAGATATATCTAAACAAATTTTATTGATGATGCATAATAAAGTGATCTAGCCTGGCTCCTCAGTGCTTTAAAAATGTTTGGTTTCAGAAGACATGTTTCTCGTGCCCCTTAAGTATCTCTTCTAATGAGGCTTTACTGTAATGTGCACACACAATTGTGTAACTTCTGCTGCAAGTATTATTCATTAAGCCTGGTCACTGATGTGCAAAGCTTGTGATTAGGTTTTAATGTCCATATTTTTGAGAGCTATGTTTATTAATTCAGGCTGTTCTTATTGGTCCTTCGATGCAGGAGACAATGCCTACGAAATTGTTGGCCCTGATGACGAGAGCCCTCAAGGGGCAAACGGCATCTCTGTTGCAGAAGTGAGCCCGATACCACATGAAGTTACCATGACAGATGACACGGCTGCAATCGATACAGAGACTACCGTGTCTACTGCAGCTGCAACAGTGTACAAGGCAAGCAGCAGCACGTCAGCATCAGCAGCAGTGTCAGAAGGAACCGCACCAGGCCTGGTAGGGCAACATGTGTGCTACCACTGTGACTTTTTTTGTAGTGCATACACCTCATTTGTTCAACATACAAAAGCTTTTCACCATGACTGTGAGCCAGTGTTTTTGTGCAGTAAGTTAAAGACTACATTTGGTGTTATAACACAGAACAAGCGCCGCTTTAAAATATTGTGTTTAAAGGTTGTTGCCTCCCCGGCCAGCCCACATAGCGACCACAATGCGGAACGCATGGTGGGACAGACCTCTCCCCCATTAGAAGATAGTAGAGAGACTGTCAGTGCTGTTGCTAGAGTAACTGGTCTGTGTAGGCAACTAGAAGTACAACACAGGTGTCATAAGATGGTGTTGATGTTGTTGAAGAGGTAAAAAAGATGTTTGATGCAGCTGAAGTGCCAATTGATATTTAGCAAATCAAAAGCGACCGCCTGAGAAAGCAACAATATCGAAATTTGGGTATCTATGTGCTGCCAACTCTGGTAAAGCTCATAGGGAATGCAAAGGCTTATGTTGTGAAGTTAGCAGACCTTCTTCAAAATGTGCTAAGACACCCAAACATTTTCACTATGTAAGGAAGCCCTGCAGAATGCAGACTGACTGTACTTAGTGACTTCTGGGATGGAACAAGGTTTCATTCACATCCCATTTTTAACAAACACAAAGAAAATGTTATTCTTCTCAACCTGTACTATGATGACGGAGAACTTGCCAGCCCGATTGGTACAAAAAGAGGCAATTGGGCAAGCTCAGTGTATTTTATTTAACAATCTTAAACACGTACCTTCTCAGTGTTCTAAACTGTCTAGCATCTTTTTGATGGGGGTTGGTCACACAGCTGACCTGAAGAAGCATAATGCCCGGTTAAAATTTTTTGAAGATGTCATTCAAGTGTTGAGAGTGCTGGCTAACGAAGGAATCGTCTTTGATACAGACAGAGGCTGTGAAAGCTTTTTTGGTGCTGTGATGACCGTTACAGGAGATTCTTTAGCTGCCCACTCGTAAGCAGGTTTTAAAGAATTTTTTGGCCCGACTGTGTTGCGATCCTGTTGAACTTGCCTTGTACCGTGATCTAGTTATGCACAACATGTTCGACATGGAGAGTGTAACCTAAGATTCGAGATGAAATCAAGTTGAAAATGGAGAAACTGAAACAAGCAGCATCAGTTTCAGATAGGGAACAGCTTTCCAAAGAATTTGGGATCAATGGAGAATCAGTGCTGACCTCATTTCCTTTTTTTTTTGTTGACAAGAGATATTTTGTATGACCCGATGCATATCCTGTGACCACTCCATGTGACCACTTTCCATGTTATTCTGCATGATACAACTAGTGTGTAAAAAAAGCTTTCATAAAAAATTATAACACTATTAACACAGCAGTATCTTTTTTGGGGGTTTGAGGTTCCCGGACGTTCATTAACGCAAAAAGTGAAAAAAAAAAAAGAATGAGTGTCGTACTTACATCTCTTTAACAAGTACAAGGGGGACACAACTTTTATAGTCATACATCTTCATCACACTATCAAGTTTCTAAACGTCTTTTATAAATAGTATTACCAATTACTTATATCTGAGTGCATTGTATGCATGTAGCAGGTTGTTGCGGCTCAAGGTGACGTTTGGGCCAAGAATCCACCAAGCCCATCGATGAATACATCCAGTAGTAGGAATAAGGAAAAATGATTTAATTTACATTTTGTACACTGGCCCCTGGTATGGAAGCCCACTCCATCAGGAGCATAGTCAACGTCCGAGTTCATATCAGGTCACGTTAGCACTGCACCACACGTCTCCGCTTTTAATCCCTTCGTCTTCCCTAGGACGCTCGACTGGGGAATCTGCTGACCTTGGTATGGCCTATCAGAGGGGTTGTATTGTTCACAGAACTCCGCCTCTAATGTTGCATCCTCGCCCTCGCATTTACTGCAACTCCGTGGCCATCTGGGAAACCGAGATGGTCGCCGTTCCCAGAGTAGTAATTCCTCGAAGTTGGCCTCTCGCCTCAATCCGTGGCATCTTCGTGGTGGTCAGCTTGTCAGGGTTGGTGTCGGGCGCTGTTGCCATCTTCGTGATGCTGATGAAAGGAGCTGCCTCGTGGGAAACGTCCAAGGTATACACTGGTTCAGGTTTAGACGTAACAGACTCCTCCGCCGCCAAGAGATTCGACCTGAGGGTGACCAGCTGTCAAGTTGCCAGAAGCGTCGAGGTTCCCTTCCGAGGTGATGGTTGAGAACCCATTGCAGCTGGGGTCCCAGCACTCGTGTCATCGCGGCCTTCTTCCTAGGAAAACACAAACACAAACTCTGGTCGGCGTGCCCGAGCGACATGCCTACCGGACGCTATGATCCCCGCATCGCTTTGAAAAGTTCTACCTCTATCTCTGTCTCTCTCCCTTTTTTGTTGTGGTCAGCCCTCGGCAAGACAAAAGTTAGTTGCCTATCTTATTAAATTCGATATCGATACATACAAACACCCCCCTTTTTTACCGAATTGTTGTTTCAAATCCCCGACTCAAACTGTCTGCATTCTTATTCTGGCTCCCTTTCCTATACTTGACTTCGAAGTTGTATTCCTGCAGAATGAGACTCCATCTCAGCAGTCTCATGTTTTTTCCTGACATTTGCTTCAGCCAGGCAAGAGGGCAATGATCGCTCTCGACCATAAATTTCGTGCCTTGAATATAGCATCCTAGACATAAGAACCATCTTGAAATGCAGCGCAATGGGACGGCACAACAGAGAGGAAGACGAACATAGGCGCTAACTAACAACTGATTTATTGAAGCCAGACCCATAGGTATATATGTCCACAAGCTGCGCAGGCGCATCGTTGCAACGTGTATGGAAACCATCAAAAAGGGGAAGTGATTACATCAGGCGTGAAAGGAATTTCATTTCTGCATTGTATAGTGTAATCGATGTATCGCTGACACACTCTTGACCTGCTTTCCTGATAAAGAAAGCCTCTAACGTTTCACGAGCGGTTTTCTGCTTGCTTTTACCTAGGATTTTTACGCTATGGAAAAGTGGTTCACAAGTGGGACAGCTACTACAATGGTCAGCAAGATGCGTTTTCTCCTTATTAGCTAGATTTCTTGCATGCTCCCTGAGTCGGTCATTGATGCATTGCCCCGTCTGGCCGATGTATACTTTACCGCAGGATAAGGGGATCTCGTACACGACATTGTTCGCACACTTATCAGGACGTTTTTCATGGTTCTTTTTGCAGCCCACATTTTTGTCTGCACAAGTGGTGTGATGGCTTAGCTGAGCAAGCTTCTTGGGGGCTGAAAAAACCAACGGCACGTTAAACCGAGTAGCTACTTTTTTCAGGCAATGTGTGACCTTGTGCATGTACGGAACAACTTCTGGCTTCTGGGAGCCCAGCACGGTTTCCGCGGCATTCTTGCAAGAATGGCGCTTCATTTTTTTGAGGAGCGTTTCAGCAACTGACACGACGACCAACTCAGGGAAGCCGGCTGAAAAAAGCCTTCCCAATTGCAAGTCAAAACTAGCTTGCACATTGTGAACACACGACTTCCGAAGTGCGGATTCCAAACACAGTGCTGCAATGCCTCTTTTAATTATCTTAGAGTGAGCTGATTTGTATGGGAGGAGCTCTTTTGGGCCCGCGGGGAATATGCCCAGCACACGTGGCTTTCGCTGAAATGCAGGCGTAAATCTAAAAACTGCAGCTTTCCTTCTTCTGGAAGCTCATATATAAAAGTCAGCCCTTTGCCATGATTATTGAAATCATCGAGAACACACTTTTGCGCATGCGGATACGAGATGGAGCATTTCTTGTTAAAAAGTATTAAGAAGTCGTCCATATAACGAAAAACTTTAAGGACAGCGTCATTGCTAGCATGAATAAAACGATCGTGTAAAGAGCGATCAATGGAAGATAAAAAGATGTGGCACAACACAGGCGCAATGCAGGAACCAATACAAATGCCTCTTTTTTGCATATACTACATCTGGTCGTCAAATTTGATAAAAGTACTCTGAAGGTAAAATTCTAAAAGGGCTAAAAGGTTCTCTACCGACATGCCTGCAGCATTTTGGAAAGAAACAGCACCATTTTCATCAATGCAATCTCTAACTGCAAGAAACAGTTCACGATGAGGCACAGCGTAAAAGAGCTCTTCCACATCAATAGAAAAGGCAAAACCAATGTCATTGTTGTAGCTGTCCCACTTGTGAACCACTTTTCCATAGCGTAAAAATCCTAGGTAAAAGCAAGCAGAAAACCGCTCGTGAAACGTTAGAGGCTTTCTTTATCAGGAAAGCAGGTCAAGAGTGTGTAAGCGATACATCGATTACACTATACAATGCAGAAATGAAATTCCTTTTGCGCCTGATGTAATCACTTCCCCTTTTTGATGGTTTCCATATACGTTGTAACGATGCGCCTGCGCAGCTTGTGGACATATATACCTGTGGGTCTGGCTTCAATAAATGAGTTGTTAGTTAGCGCCTGTGTTCGTCTTCCTCTCTGTTGTGCCGTCCCATTGCGCTGCATTTCTAAGATGGTTCTTATGTCAAAATACCAACTAGCCCAACATTCAACTCTTTTAAAGTATATTTCTTTTGCATCGGGCTCTTCTTTCTGTGTGTCCAATAACGATCTTCAGGATGTCAGCAAGCTCCTGGCGAACATTGTTTCAGCGACCTGCCGTTCAAGGTATCTTGGATTCTGCGTCAGAAAGGGCTTTACACCATTGGAAGTAAGTGCCTTGCTTGGTCCTGTTGCACCATCCTGGGGTCATGTGAAAAGACTGGTGAAAATTTTACGTTCCGAACTTTGGCGACAAGTACGTTTATACTTCGACTGGCTCAGGGTTACCACCTTTGCTCGGTACCCAAGATGGCTAGCGGAAAATCAATTCATCTCTCTGAAACGTGAAGCCACACGTTTGACAGAACTCTGGTGGTGCTACAACCTAAGGTGGATCCTTGGAACTGTGGCGAAGACGAAGGATCCGAAATGTCGTAAGAGAAACCTAATTCTGATGGGTGGAGCTTCCATTCCCCCCAATATCTCGAATCTTCTAGACAAGGGTCCCAAGTTTGGACTGGAGCCTTCTGTTCCTCCCCATGAACTCGCGGCGTTGAATCGACGGATTGCTGCGAAGGTCCCGCAGGAAGACCGTGAACGCTGTCTCTTGGAAGGGATTGACTGTCTCTCTAAGAATGTAAAAGAACCTGGTCCTATGTTTGCTAAAGACCCTTTGAAAAATATTGTGAAATTTTTTAATGATTATGGCCTTTGCATTCTGCAGGCAGATAAGGTAGGCGGGTTTGTCGCCTTGCCAAAAACCATGTATAACGAAAAAGCTGTTTTGGCTGTCAACAAGAACTTTATTCGTGTAAAAAAAGGTCAAACAAGAATTAAGAGTAAAGCTGTAGAACTTTGCAAGCGTTTAGATTTACACAGGCTCGCAAGAGAGGTAACAAATAGTGAAAGTGCCGCATTGCAGATTTTCTGCAGTGTTAAAACGCATAAACCCGATTCACCGTTTCGCACTATTGTGAACGAAAGGGGCACGTGGCAGCATTGTGTTAGTAAGTTTTTGTTGAAAGTCTTAAATAACCTTGAGATTAGTGACCCATTCCTCACGAAAAGTTCTGACGATGTTGTGCGTTTCCTTCAAGACAACAATGACATTGGTTTTGCCTTTTCTATTGATGTGGAAGAGCTCTTTTACGCTGTGCCTCATCGTGAACTGTTTCTTGCAGTTAGAGATTGCATTGATGAAAATGGTGCTGTTTCTTTCCAAAATGCTGCAGGCATGTCGGTAGAGAACCTTCTAGCCCTTTTAGAATTTTACCTTCAGAGTACTTTTATCAAATTTGACGACCAGATGTATCTGCAAAAAAGAGGCATTTGTATTGGTTCCTGCATTGCGCCTGTGTTGTGCCACATCTTTTTATCTTCCATTGATCACTCTTTACACGATCGTTTTATTCATGCTAGCAATGACGCTGTCCTTAAAGTTTTTCGTTATATGGACGACTTCTTAATACTTTTTGACAAGAAATGCTCCATCTCGTATCCACATGCGCAAAAGTGTGTTCTTGATGATTTCAATAATCATGGCAAAGGGCTGACTTTTACATATGAGCTTCCAGAAGAAGGAAAGCTGCAGTTTTTAGATTTACGCCTGCATTTCAGCGAAAGCCACGTGTGCCGGGCATATTCCCCGCGGGCCCAAAAAGAGCTCCTCCCATACAAATCAGCTCACTCTAAGATAACTAAAAGAGGCATTGCAGCACTGTGTTTGGAATCCGCACTTCGGAAGTCGTGTGTTCACAATGTGCAAGCTAGTTTTGACTTGCAATTGGGAAGGCTTTTTTCAGCCGGCTTCCCTGAGTTGGTCGTCGTGTCAGTTGCTGAAACGCTCCTCAAAAAAATGAAGCGCCGTTCTTGCAAGAATGCCGCGGAAACCGTGCTGGGCTCCCAGAAGCCAGAAGTTGTTCCGTACATGCACAAGGTGACACATTGCCTGAAAAAAGTGGCTACTCGGTTTAACGTGCCGTTGGTTTTTTCAGCCCCCAAGAAGCTTGCTCAGCTAAGCCGTCGCACCACTTGTGCAGACAAAAATGTGGGCTGCAAAAAGAACCATGAAAAACGTCCTGTTAAGTGTGCCAACAATGTCGTGTACGAGATCCCCCTATCCTGCGGTAAAGTATACATCGGCCAGACGGGGCGATGCATCAATGACCGACTCAGGGAGCATGCAAGAAGTCTAGCTAATAAGGAGAAAACGCATCTTGCTGACCATTGTAGTAGCTGTCCCACTTGTGAACCACTTTTCCATAGCGTAAAAATCCTAGGTAAAAGCAAGCAGAAAACCGCTCGTGAAACGTTAGAGGCTTTCTTTATCAGGAAAGCAGGTCAAGAGTGTGTAAGCGATACATCGATTACACTATACAATGCAGAAATGAAATTCCTTTCGCGCCTGATGTAATCACTTCCCCTTTTTGATGGTTTCCATATTCGTTGTAACGATGCGCCTGCGCAGCTTGTGGACATATATACCTGTGGGTCTGGCTTCAATAAATCAGTTGTTAGTTAGCGCCTGTGTTCGTCTTCCTCTCTGTTGTGCCGTCCCATTGCGCTGCATTTCAAGATGGTTCTTATGTCAAAATACCAACTAGCCCAACATTCAACTCTTTTATAGCATCCTAGCTTTTGAATGGCCCACACAATATGCAAACACTATTTCTCAGAGGTGCTGAACGCCTCTTCTCGCGGTGCCAGTTTTCGACTAAGATACAGCACGGGATGCTCTTCACTGCTTTCGTTAATTTGGGCAAGGACGACACCTAGACCACGGTTGCTGGCGTCACACTGGAGAATGAATTCGCGGCGAAAGTCTGACGAGACAAGCACAGGCCGTGAAGACAAAGCTTTCTTCAGATTCTGGAAAGCCTCTTCCCTATCGGCGCTCCAAGTGACCACTTCTGTTTCACGCTTCTGGAGGCTGTCAGTTAGCGGACTGGCAAGCTCCGAATGATTTGGAATATAGTGCTGGTAATACCTGGCCATTCCCAGTAATGACCGCACATCCTTTTTTGTTACTGGCCTTGAAAAGTTAGCTATTGCCGCCACTTTGGCTTTCATTGGTTCACATTTTCTTTGTCCTATTTCGTGCCCCAAATACATGACACGGGCCTGGCCGAACTGACACTTCTCGGCCTTGATAGTCAAGCCCGCCCCTCTGATTCTTTCAAGCACCGTCCGGGTATGTTGCAAATGAGACTCCCAATCATTAGAAAACACGGCCACATCATCCAGGTAGGGCAGCGCAAATTCTTCCAGCCCTTCAAGCACCTGATCCATCAATCTTGATAAAACAGAACGGCACGTTCAAGCCAAAACTCATGGTAAGGGGCTGGTAAACCCCGAAAGGTGTTACAAAGGCCGCATAGTGACTGGCTCGTTCTGTTAAGGGCACCTGCCAGTATCCCCTGACTAAGTCTATGGTTGAAATGAATGTAGCTCTGCTTACGAGTTCTACCCTCTCCTGTATATTTGACTAGGGGTAGATTTGGTCTTTCGTGATGACATTTAACTTTCGGTAATCCATGCATGGCCGTGGATCTTTCCCTGGTACCTGAACTAGCATTAGAGGGGAGCAATATTCACTGTGTGCTTCCTTGATCACACCAAGACGAAGCATTCTTTTTACTTCTGCCTTTATTATATGTCTAGCTGCCGTGGTGATAGGTGGTATGCTTTTGACTTAAAAGGCACTTCAGTCGTTAGCTCAATGTCATGTTGTGTTAAATGAGTCCTTCCTTTCTTCTCCTCAAAACAATCCGCGTAATCCTGGAGAAGACTCTTCAAATCTTCCACTTTCTCAGTACTTAGTGCCTCCTTGTTAACTGCCTGTGTTATTACTTCTTCCACACCCCAGTGAACCATTAATGTACCATAGATGTCCATAGAACATCATGTTTGAGACATTACACACATCCTATAGATAACTACATTTCTCCAAACAACATTACAAATACGTACCATGGATAATCTAAGTCCCATCCAGATCACGTTGCTGTAACGTTGAAAGGATGTCGCAGCTGGACATAAGTAACCTCTAATAGATGTTCTTTTTGGGGATGCAGGAGGTCCATAGAAAATCTAGTGGATCGTTCCTGTTGACGCTATAATGAGCTGCATACCTGCAAGTGCCACAGCAGATGTACTATCGAATACAAATTAAATGCGAACAGCAGAGTGTGTGGCCAAAGCGTAACTAAAAGCACAGTGTGCGGCGGCGGACAGCCAATTGTACACATGTATGTGGTTTCGATGCGGAGTGCGGGGCTGCTTCTCCTAATGTGTATTACGTCACCTGTATTTTGTTTGAAGCTTGTATTCTCACCCCGCCATTGCAGTGTCATTCCTATCTGTGATTACTGTTAAGGTGGCTAGCACTGTGTTGTGCATCCAATGCAATACATTTTTTGTGCTATTCAAATTATGATTAGACACTGGCAGCTTTGATGGTGGTAACAAAAGCAAAGCAACGCACGTTAGCAAGCTGGGAGCGTGCCAGCTATATCACACTATAGATGTAGCGATGGTGTTTGCCACCATAACAGTGTTCTGCCAGGTGGGTATGGCACTGCCGCGGAGAGATGAGAAAACAACTTTCGGACAAAATATGGGTGACGTTTATCGCAATAGGACGAGCAGCGCTGCATTCTTCCTCGAAAACTACATCCCTATGCACGTGCACAACAACTGGCCGACGACATGCACCGTATACCTTTAGTTATGCTTCGGCCACACGCTCCGCTGTTTCCATTTAATTTGTCCTCGATGGTACATCTGTTAAGGCACACTAATGGCACAGCTACCCCCATTGTCGGCATGTAGCTGGTGACTTTGCTTGAAATGTTTTGTTAAAGCGTAAACGTGTGAATGTGAAAATATAAATTGCAACACTCATTAAGGTGAAATCCTTAGATGGCTCAATGGTCGAAAAATTCAATGCCCAGCATTACAGCACAAAAATTCAATGGCACAAAAATCGGGGATTAAACCCTCGACCTTTGGTGGGAGTCAGACCCACGACCTTTGGTGTTAATTAGGTCAAAGCAAATTAAGGCACAGTTCATTAAGATAGAGTTAATTGAGGCACTCTAACCCATGACCTTTGTTGGGAGTCGAAACCACTTGGAGATGTGGGCGAACCGGCCACATCCCCAAGTTATCTCCAAGTTGGATTCCAATTGACATGGTGAAGGTAGAGTCGAACCCACTACCTTGGGTGTTAATTAGGGCAAAGGTACTTAAGGCAAGTTAATTAAAGCAGAGTTAATTAAGGCACTCGAACCCTCGACCTTTGGTGGAAGTCGAACCCACGACTTTTGGCGTTAATTAAGGCAAAGTTAATTAAGATACAATGAATTAAAGCACTTAAACCCTCGACCTTTGGTGGGAGCAGAGCCCGCAACCATTGGTGTTAATTATGACGAAGTTAATTAAGGCACAGGTAATTAAGGCACTCGAACCCACAACTTTGGTAGGAGAAAACATTAGGAAGTAACAACGCATTCGAATGAGAATGACAAATAATTTAATTAATGCTTCGTGAGTGCGCAGGCTTCTTTCTTCATCCTCTTCAAGGTTTGCAAAAGTGACTGTCAACTTTTATATATAGTTCTAGCGCTCATCAAATGCGAAAACTGTGCTAACAAAATCGTAAATCTGCATTTTGATCATTATGCATCATTACAAATCCTGCAATGGATAAATGAAAAATAGTGAGTTCAGTAAGCACTAGGTAAAGCACACCAATGAAACTCACAATGTCATACCAATATTACTTTTTATTTATACAACTCATAAAGCTTTATTACAAAAATGATCAGCCCCCCGCCAGGCACATGTATGAAAATATTCATTACAAGTTCTAACTGTATACAAACAGATGTAACATGGATCTAAAAAATAAAATAAAAACAGATTCTTGAAAATTAACTTCACTAAAACAAAAGTAACGAGAAAAGGGTGTTAACACTCAGAAAATGACTAGTAGGCACAGTGCCACAATTATATTTAAAAAGAATAAAACTGATTAATAGGAGGTAATATCACATACTAATGACCAAAAGTGCATGGCCTGCTCTGCCAACAACCGCGCTCGTCGCTCGCCGGCCGCACTGTCTCTTATCTCCACACAGCTCTGACCTTTTCTATGCGCTGTGCATTCGCCGCTCAGTTTCCGTTGAAGCGATAGACCGCACGTACCTTCGCCCGCTGCGATGTATATGCGCTTGCTGCCAGCGTTTTGACAGTCGTTGTCTGCGGTCATTCAGTGTGATCTATTTATGTTTGCTTGTGCGCGCTCACACCACGCTTGTTCATTCAGTTAGTAATAGTCGGGCCACATTTTCCAACGCACGCTACACATGTAATGCTGCCCGGATCGGCAGTGCAGCGCTACAGGTGTGTCCCTTCGCACGCGCTGCCCACGGGAAGCGCTTCTCATCAACACCACCGTTTCACACGTGCCTTCTCGTGGTCATCGAGTCTCTCTTCATGTCGGTCTACTTACGCCGCAGCACACCTGCTTACTTAATCAGCTCATGTTTACTACAATTCATATTGCTACCAAAGCCGCTCACCTTACTTCGTGTCACATTGCTGTGTTGCTATCGCATTCATTGCTTCACCCTTAGGGTGAAACTGTGACATTTTTTTGTTTATAAACTGTTGTAATATATCAGCAACTTAAAGATTATGTATTTTCAACAGTGTACTAATAGATATAACCAAAAAATAAAGCATTTTTGTATGAGAAAAAAAATGACGTAACCGAGACCGAAAGCATAGAGAAAAAATGCCGAAAGTATTGGCTTTGCGTGCGGTGTCCAGCAGCAACGTTACTAGACCTCCAGCAGTGCGTGTAGAGGTCGTGCTAAATTGGAATATAAATGTGGTCATAACTGAAATTCTGGGCTTTAATACTACAGTTGAATCTTTTCAGAATGAACAGATGAATATTTCGAAATTCAGGTACACATTTTCCCTCTCGTAGGATCTCAAACATTCACAGTGATGATGACGTCAAAAAACAAAGTAAATGCCCCGCTGCAGGGCTGTTACAGGCAACAGCGCGACTTTTGCTCTCCTAGCTTCCCATTGTTAGGCATTAGAGACAACTTGCTTGTATTTCTACGGCATAGTGCGTGCATCTGCTCACAATGCACAATGTACGATCAATGTGTGAAAGCTTTGAATATGCAAGAGGTGTCCAAATCACAAATACATACGATGTCATTTGGATGAACTTTGACTGCCACGTACTAGTCGAACATACTATAGATGTAAACTAGACGTCGTTAAATGTCTTGGATATTTGGTCTTTTGTGGTACGTCCAATGGATATTTGTGGTTTGCTGGGACTAGGGCCCGTTTTCCCACGAAAACAAGGTAACTCTAGAGGAACGTCCTCTGAAACATTCATAGCTATGCTGACAATTGCTGTTCGCTCAAAGAAGGGTTTCATTAAGTTCACATGATAAACTCGTTCCTCACGTCTACGTCTACGCAACCTCACAGTGTAATGCACCTCTGAAATGCAATCAACTACCTCGGCGGGTACATCCCAGTGGACTTCCAGTTTATTTTGTGATTTGGCCGCAAGATCATCACTTTGTCACCAGTTTCGAATGATCACTTCCTCGCATTTCTGTCATAATGTCGCTTTGAAGCGTCTTGCGCTGCTTCTAGGTTACACTTGACGATCTCGCGAGACCTATGTAACCTTTGCATTAGGTCCAACACATACTCGACCACACTATTTTTGGCACCCGATCGTCCTCCCATAGCTCGCGAATTAGCCTTAGGGGACCTTCAAGGTTTCGGCCATATACCAGCTCTGCTGGGGCAAACCCTGTTCCCTCGTGTGGCACTGTGCGCAGCTCAAAAAGTGTGCCCGGTAGGCAACAGTCCCAGTCACACTTCCTTTCATGGCAAACCGCTCTCAAAACTTTCTTGAGGACGGCATGCCATCTCTGTTGTACGCTGTTGCTCTGAGAATGATAGACAGAGCTACGCAAAATTCTAACGCTGCATTTCTCGAGAAATGTTGTCATGAGTGCGCTCATGAAAACTGTTCCCTGGTCTGATTGCATTTCTGCCGGGAAACCGAGGTGCGAAAAATAGAAAGCAGAGCATCCACTACTTCAACCGAAGTTGCCTCTTTTAAGGCAACTGCCTCAGGAAACTTTGTTGCCGGGCACAATAAGGTGAGAATGTATCGGTTTCCCGCTTTTGTTTTCGGCAACGGCCCCACCAAATCCACAACTCTGCGGAAGGGCTCTGAAATAATGGGCACCTTTACCATTGGTGCTTTCCATTTGTCGTTAGACTTGCTTGCTCTCTGACAAGTCTCACAAGTGCAGACGAAATCCTGCGCTTCTCTGAAACAACCCGGCCAATAAAATTCCTGCAGGAGCCTTTTCTTTGTCTTATTTATACCTAGGTGTCCTGCCCACGAGTGTTCATGACAAAACCTCAGCAAGTCCCTATGATACGGTGCCGGCACAACCAATTGATTGTAAGATTGCCCTCGCCTATCTCGGTACTTACGGTATAGGACACCGTTTCTCACTTTAAAAGAAATGTTTTTTGATGACACGCCGTCGCTGGTTCCGCTGTTCAGAACCGCTACCGTCGAGTCATTTTGCTGTGCCATTCTTAGCATTTCCCTGTCAACACTTAGCATGCGCTCCTAGCTATGCACGGTCGGCGCTAACACAGACCCCTAGAAATCGCTTTCTTTTCCTGTTGAGTGCTTTTTTTTTCTCCACTTGTCGGTTTCTGATGAGCATGACTCCTTTCCTGATTTTCTGTCCGGGAAATCGAAAGGATTTCCTCCTCGGGCTTAACTAAGTCTGTTTTACTAAGTCTTAACTAAACTAGCTGTTTCATTCGCCTTTTTTGCACTTTGTTCCTCGTCGTAACACAGCTGCTGAGCTAGCTCGCGTGCTTTGGACCTCATCAAAGCCATGACCTCGGCTTCAGCAAATGTGCACCCCCTTTTATTTAGTAGCGACTCTGAACTGTTCGAGAAAAGTTAAGGGTAGCCCTCCGGTAGCCCATTAGAGACTGCTGCCACTGTCTTGATATCTCCAAAAGGTCCCTCAAACTGTACCTTTTCCATCGGTAAATACACTGAGTCTTCGCTGATGGCCTGCCTTATCTACGTGCATTCAGACACGTAGTCTTCACTTTTCACTTACTTCAGATGGATGACATCCATGGTGGCCGTGGGTTCCCTGAGTACCCTACACTCTTTGCCATTTACCATTAAATCCATCATGTATAGCTTCAGGAGATCGAGGTTACTCATATGATTGTTTATGCAAGCGAATACTGGTCTTTTCTTTGGGCAGTTTCGGGCGAAGTGACCCATTTCCTTGCAGTGATAACATGCCAACTGAACTCTCGATTCGAGCTCTTCCGAATGATTTCTGGGTTCCTTTCTACCCTTTTCAGATGCTTTTGCCATGCCTTCGGTGTGCGCCGAACTGCGACTAGTGTCATCTCATTCTTTTTTGTGGTTTGCTCCCCTTGACGGTAAGCTTGTGGCCGTGGTCTTTGATAGTACTGTGCATTACTGCTCTGTGGCTTGAAGCCACGGCTTGTCACATACTAATCGGCCAGCTGTGCTGCGCTCTTTACGGCCAAGCCTTCCTGCCTGTCCTTAACCCAAAGGTGCACGTTATCCGTCAGGGTCTCGTAAAACTTCTCTAAGCAGATTAAATCTGACAGCTTACTCACGTTATCCTCCCCTGCTCCTTTCACCCATGACATGACAAGAACTTTATTTGAGTCCTGAGGAACTGAGATCTAGGCGAGCCGAAGGCTCCCCCAGATTAAGTCGATGGCTCCGCCCACGATGGGACCGGGAGACCAAGTCCCGTCGCGATGTCGTGGGCCCTCTGGACAGCCTGGAGTTGAATTTGAAGATTGCTGCTCTTGAGGGATTCCTCCCATTGCTCTTTCGTGATGGGTGGAGAGGCGTTAAGGGCTGGGCACAACCAGAGCATGTGATCAAAAGAGCATGAGTGATGACCACATTTGGAGCATGACTGTGAGTGGTCTTTCACCCACTCTGAAAAATGATCCTTCAGGCTACACGCAAACTCAACGAAGCTTTCATTAGGCTTCTTTCTTTCTTGACGAAATCTCCTCCGAAATTCCTCAGTGGAAAGCTTGTATTTGGCGAGCAAACTCGACCTCACTGAACTGTAGACGCTTGCCTCGTCTGCGCTCAGTCAGGCTACAACCTGCGAGGCTTCTGCCGGCAACAACGCAAGCAACCACTCCGGCCATGTGTTTTGGTGAAATGATTGCTTCTCACAAATGCGCTCAAAATTAATCAGGTAGAGACCGATGTCATCACCTGTTTTGTACGGCTGAAGCAAACTCGTCAATTTCTCGCTTTTCGTTTGTGGTGGCGTCACATCCGCCCCGCGCGCTAATCTCGCGTGCTCTAGTTGTATTTTCTGGAGCTCAATTTCTGCCTGCTTTTGTCTCCTCTTTTTCTGCTTCTCCTTCTCTTCCGCCTTTTCTTTCCTCACGCTCCTTCTCTTCCTTCTCGCGACATATCCTTTCCCAGGCATCCGTGAGATAGTCCTCATCGAAACCCACTTCGTCAATCGCAGTCCGAATTTCGGGCTTTCTCAACTTATGGCTAATATCTATACCAAGCTCTGCTGCTAACAGCAACAGCTCCTCTTTCTTTAACACTGTGATATCCATGCTTTTCGAGAGCTGGCTACAATTTCCCCTGTATTGACCGCACACCCGCTGGCGCTTAATCACAGCTAATTGCACGATAGAACCCTGTCCTTATCGTCCAGCAAAACATGGTCTCTCAAGCACTCACCCAACCTCGAGCTTGTGAAGTCCGTGTCTCCCGGAGCCACGTTCCCAGGTCCGCCGATCCCAGATCGCGAGGACTGCTGCCTTCTGCTGCTCTTCTTTCCTGTTTCCTTGTGTCGTCGAAGACTCCACGCCGTTACTGTGATGGTTGTGCCTCCCTGAGCCACGAAGAGGAGCTCTGCTGATCCCGGATCCACAGAAGTCGCTTTTCCGTCTGCAGATTACTTCGAGCTTGCAAAGGTTCCAAGGTTCTGCCGATCCCAGATCGTGAGGACTGCCTTCCTGATCTCACGCGGCCAACCAGTTTGTTGCGGCTTGAGGTGGCATTTGGGCCTATAATCCACCAAGCCCATCGATGAATACATCCAGTAGTAGGAATAAGGAAAAATGATTTAATTTACATTTTGTACACTGGCCCCTGGTATGGAAGCCCACTCCATCAGGAGCATATTCAACGTCTGAGTTCGTATCACGTCATGTCAGCACCACCCACTGCACCGCACGTCTCCGCTTTTAATCACTTCGTCTTCCCTAGGACTGCTGACCTTGGTGCGGCCAATCAGAGGAGTTGTATTGTTCACAGAACTCCGCCTCTAATATTGCATCCTCGCCCTCACATTTACTGCAACTCTGTGGCCATCTGGGAAACCGAGATCAATCGTCACCGTTCCCACGGTAGTAATTCCTCGAGGTTGGCCTCTCGCCTCAATCCGTGGCATCTTCGTGGCATTCAGCTTGTCAGGGTTGGTGTCGGGTGCTGTCGCCGTCTGGGCGACGCTGATGAAAGGGGCTGCCTCGTGGGAAACGTCCAAGGTATACACTGGTCCAGGTTGAGACGTAACAAGGTGTAAAATCAGGTTAGTTTGATCAGATGCCTTATCTGCAAGAGAGCCCTACATTCAAGAAATTTGAATTAAAATATAGGTACGTTAGATGCAATCTTTTAGCACTTTATTGCGTGTGGTTTAAGCATTGCTCAATACTTTTGTGGATGGCAGTTTCCACTGGCACAGCACTGCGCTTTGCCACAGTCACATGTGTCTTCAAAGTGGTGTTTATCAGTTGTGTTGGTCTCTTTGTGTAGGCATAGAGCAAGCTTTTGATTTTTTTTTTTTTTTTGCATTCATGTGTTTGTACTAAGCTTATATAAGGCAGTTACAAAATGTGTGTTGCTATAACGAACTGTTTTGTTGAGCTCACACCTGCAAATAATAGTGCTCTGGTGGCCACACTTCTATGTAGGTGCACCGCTAGCTTTGTGTATGTTCTCATGTTTGTATAAAGCTTATATAAGCCAGTTACAAAATGTATGTCACTAAGCACTGTGATATTCTTTAAAGAACTGCTTGGTTGGGTTTACACTTGTGAATCAGTACTGAGGCGGTAGTATTTTCATGTAGGCCCACTGCAAGCTTTCTGTGTGTTCACGTGTTTGTATTTTGCTCTTACAAGGGAGTTGCAACAGGTACGTCACTAAGTTCTGTGATATTTTTTTAAGAACTGCTGTGTTGGTTTTACACCTGTGAGTAATAGTACTCAGGTAGCACTAGTCATGTGTAGGTACACAGGAACCATTTGTGTTCATTATGCTCATGTAAAGCAGTTACAAAACATATGCCACTAATCACTGTGATATTTGTTGAAAAATTGCAGTGATGGTTTTACACCTGTGAATAATAGTGGTCAGGACACAGTACTTGTGATGCATAGTTGAATTTATACAGTGCCAAGACATCTGCTGTATACATACCAAAAGAAATGCATGTCATTATATTGTTGTGATGATTATTACTGTTTGGATTTTATTAAATTGTAGTAAAATTGTTTCTTGTATCAATTGAGGTATGTCAATTTGACATGCAACCAAACTGAGGACCTGAACTTGTGCATACAAATAAACAGCTAATTTATGAGTATAGTGCTCATATTCTGCTAAACCAGTTTAACAAATCTTGGGAAAACGCGGGGAATGCGGGAGATGGAAATTCAAGACGATGAGCAAAACGAGAACAAGTTGAGAGCAGGAGCCAACGTTTCAACAAGTGCACTTGTCTTCTTCAAGGCATGGACTTGAAGAAGACAAGTGCACTTGTCAAAACGTTGGCTCCTGCTTTCACGTTGTTCTCGTGTTGCTCATCGTCTTTAACAAATCTTGTACTACAATGCTGGACAAATGACAGAGTTGACTGGGAAGTACAGAAAGAGTTCTGCACTGGCTGAAGGACTGCCCCACACTGGAGTTGGTAATGTTGCTTTTATTGGAGTAAAACAGAAAGCGCACTTGTATTAAAAATGCGACAGTCAGTGCAGAAACATAAGGTAGACGACCAGATGTGGCACATTTATTTCAAGGCCCTCCATGCCTACTACTGCATTTCTAGTTTTCCTGTGCTCTGCGTATAAGTCCCTGTTCAGCCAAGCTTTCTACCCCATGACACTTGTTCTACAGGGTTCGTAGCAATATTGAAGGTAAAAATTCAAACGTTTTGAAGGACTTTTGAAGCCCCTACTTAGTAACTTCAAGGACCTCATGCTATGTGTTTAGTAGCTTGGACATGCAATAACTTGTTCAGCAACGACATCGTTAATTTTAATGCAAAAAAAAAAAACAAAAACAAATAGCATTTCACTGATTTCAATCATTTGAAACACTGTTAATTTGCCTTTCACCGCCCATCACTAAACACACGCAGTGCCTTAACGCACACACAAGGAGGTATTTCAAGAAAGCGCTCAAAGTTTTCAGCAATAGCACAATTAACTGCTTGGACCTGCAACATTTGCAGTTTTTGAATAGTGTTTGATTTGACAGTGTATGTGATGTCATTTGTTGCCCCAGCTTTTCACCATCATGTAAGCAATGGTCATTTCTAGTTTCTTTTTATTGTGTCTGTAGCTCTTGATTTACTCTGCAACACGGCCTCTCATTGAATGCCTCAACTGTTGAGCTTTCTGCTTCTTCTGCTCCTCCAAGTACACTTGGTACCGGTTCCATGTGCCTAAAACTTGTATCCGCAGCTCCTTTGTAATTTCCACTTGAAGAATGTCACCTTCCTTCTATTAGCTCCACAGACAATTCTCTGTGACACGTACAGAGGAAAAAAAAAAAAAAAAGCCCTTGGCAATGTCTGCTAAGTCTAGCCAAGTGTACAAATTTAAGGACCTTTCAGTACTTCTAAAAATTCAAGGGTTTTCAACGCCTTGAAAATGGCATTTTAGAAATAAAGGGTTTTCAAGGATCACTACAAACCCTGGATTCTAGCACCTAAATAATTTCACAAGCTTATTTTAGCCAGGAATTCAGAAATTCGTGCTTTTTAACTAACACGGCACTATCTCTGTACATTAAAGCCACGAGAGCGCAACCATTTTGGAGTGAAGAAAAATACTGAAAGCCTTCAATATACCACACTTTTTTTTTCTATGGAGCTTCGTCTTGCCCAGTTAAGTTTACAAATGTGCCTGGTTTTGGTGGGCGTTTCTTCGACATTTTCTGTGAGAAGCAGATGAATAAACGTGCACAATACGGGGCAACGCACTGTGCCACTGACACTGAGAGGAAAGGGGGAAAAAAAAGTTAACCCCCCATCCCCCGAAACTTTTGTGCACCTGTGGTGTGCTTGTATCGTGGAAGAAGAAACAGCACAAACACAAGCACAACGAAAAAGCATGAACTACACCAGCGCTTCATGGTGTGGTCCATGTTTTTTCGTCGTCCTTGTGTTGCGCTGTTTCTTCTTCCACAATGCTCAACCAACGCCGGCAAGTCCATCCTGCGGATATATGTTGAACACACGCATGAGTGTAGATGGTTCGAGGGCGTAGCCAGAAATGTTTTTCGGGGGGGGGGGGGGGGGGGGGGGGGGGGGGGGGGGGCAAGCGTCTGCTTTCCTCAACGTGGCATGATCGACAATAAATATCGGTAGTTAAAGCAGACTCTATACATGTATATCAAAGACATGGGACCCCCCCCTCGCGTGTGCTTGTGCAGAAATTAACTAAAAAGTAAAGTAAGCTCAGTAAATTACAGTAAGTACGACAGGTACAGTGGGCGTTAGGAGCAACGGTCTCTCATCGCGCCACTGAATGGACCAGTCTTCGAAAACGCATCATTGAGACGACCCGCCCGATCGGAGAAGACATCATTAATTGTTAATCTTCGTTAAGCGTAGATGGCGTCGTCCTCGTCGGGGCGAAGTGCGTTTCACAAGTCAAGGCCGGCTATACACGTGAAAATGCATGCGTGACCAGGCTATACCTACTCCCATAGCAATAGCTTGTTCGCTGCGTCTTTGCGCTAGAAAACTTCAGTACGCGCAAAAACGCGTAATGCTTTTTTTTTTTTTTTCTTTTTCGGAAGCTTTCGCCGCCCTGCTCCCTCATACGAGAGGGTTGCATTCCTGCGGCGAGTGCATGGGCCGCTGTGTCTTCCGCTGTGTGCGAGCGTGCAGCCGTCATTTGCCTTCACGTCAACAGATTCAGAATTGTTATTCTGAATCTCAGAATAACCACCCCCCCCCCCCTGGCTACGCCCCTGTGACTTCGAAGCTTTCAGAACAAGCGCTGCCACAGGACACTAGCAGTGCACGCGCAACAAGTGGACATATGAGTAATTTAAACATGCGTGCCGATGCATGTGACGTGGCTATCGGCATACGCAGTCTTCAAATGCTGGAATGCATGCGCTCCAAAACGCTAACGACCCGCTGCTAATGCAGGACAACAGCTTACAGCGGAGTGAACCAAACTGTAAACCAATGCACTCGAAAAGAATGCGTACACGGTAGTGTGAGGCATGTCGAAATGCCTTCGTGACACTGGTCCTGGCGTTCGCAGTTGACCATATACGAATGGAACTGGCGGAAAAAAAAAAATGCTCACTAGTATACACGCGAATTAAATTCACATACATGGATGGTTGGCGTGATACTTTGTATCCGCATATTTTCGGCGAACAAATAATGCATGGACTGTAGAGGCACTGGATCGTGAGCTGAATGGCACATCTGTTATTTTCCTGCGTGGGCGACAAGCCATACAAAATTGTTCTCACGTCGTCTAAGTCGTCTACGTTGTCTTCCTTCGTTAGTCATAGCAAGGAATGCAAATGATGCAAACGCAAACATATTCTGATACTCAACAGCACAGCACGGCAGCTAAACGCCACCTACCGCCGCTGATTCCTCAAATACGTTTCGTAGATATACAGGGTGTCCCACGTAACTTTAGCCAAACTTCAAAAATGTGCAAATGCCACCTAGCTCAACAGAACCAAGGTAATGCTGTTTGCCGTCGCTTGGAGATACTCAGATTATTTTTTTCATTCCACATAATTACATAATAAGTCTTAATTAGTTAATCAACTTCTCAATTATTATAATTACATGAAAAGTGCCAATGAGAAAATTGTACAGCACTATGAAAAACTCCCGATATAGCTTTCTGTTGCTCAATGCGTGCAACATAAAAGTGTTTTTCCGAGCGTGAAAGAAGCCCGCGAATGCACGCAAAATTGCCGCGTGACTGGCCGCTCGAGGCAACTGCGTTCTCTCTCTCCTGTCTCTCTTTTCATCCCTATACCCCCTTCCCCCAGTGCAGGGTAGCAAACCGGACATGCGTCTGGTTAACCTCCCTGCCTTTCCTCTCTTCTAATTCTCTCTCTCTCCACCATCCAGGCACTCTTCCCCTCTCCTGCCCCCACTGCAAGACAGGGCAAACCAGACGAAGTAGTGAGGGTGGGTGACCGTAGCTGGGCGAACGTCCCCAGCGGGGTTGAGATGGTCGCAAGGCGGCACGGCAGGTTTCGTCGTGACGTCACGACGAAACCTCGAAACGTTCGCCGTGCCGTCAGGGTACTTGCCCGCGCCGCTGGCTTCGCCTACTGCCGACAGTCGCTTCTATTTATCGTGTTGAGGGGACGCATGGAGTAAAAATAATTTAACGAAAGGTCAAAATTTCGCGTGAGCGCTTACTAAGAACGAGTGGTTAGGTAATTTTACAGCAGGAATCGCAAAAAGCAATGACTCGCTTCGAGAAAAGCGGAGTGCTGTTTGGCCATACCTTCCCGCATATATGCTGGAAAATCAGACGTTTTCTAATATCCATTCACATACAGCGTCTCCATTTTTATGGCCTTAGCACATATAAAATGTCTGTAAAACAAGCCCTTTATGGCTAATGGCCAGCGTATCGCCAAAAAAGTTCACAAATACAAGCAGCACATTTCTCTTTAATAAAAATGTTTTCCAGCAGCATGGATATGGTGAAGGAATGTCGCGCACTCTGCCTGGCACTGCAGTTCCAGACGGAAGCTTCGCTAAGCAAGCTGAAACACTAAGAGAAAGATCCGGCTGCACTGTTACCGAAAACTTCACATAAGGAGCAGGGCCAGTCTCAACACGAAGAAACATAACACAATCGTCGTTCACGACTACTGTCCAAAACTTCGTGTTGCATTCGCCGGTCAATTTGCTTTTAAGCTCTTCAAACGACGACACAGAATTCTTCACTTCTTCCACTTTTCCTGTTTCCAAACAATTTCTAATAGCATCAGCTAGCGCGTCGCTATTATCCTTGCTCGCTTGGAGGCCGGAGACTCGCGCCGAGCAGGCGTTGTGGTTAGATAAGCCGGGCAGTTGGGATGGTGGTGGTGGTAAAAACTTTAATTCGTCAACAGAAAATTATTTATGCGATTACATGTGGGAAGTCTTGATGGCTTCGTGAGGTGGCCGTCAGACTGTGTCTTACGGCGACTTCTAAAGCCCAGGTCACGGCCTGCAGTTGAACCGCAGGTTCCGAGCTGGTCACCGCAGCCTCCCACTGCTCTTGGTTGGATAGCTGCCATTCGGCTCTAGGTTTGAGCTCAGGGCATTCATGCAAGATGTGTGCTAAATCGACTTTGTCGGCCTCGCATAGCGTACATTCGGGGGAGTGTATCCCTAGGTAGACTATGGATAGCTTGTACGGGTTGGGGAAGGTGTGTGTTTGGAGTTGCCTCCACGTTGCCTGCTGGTTTTTGGTTAAGGATTTGTCAGGGGGTGGGTATTCGAGTCTTTCGTTTTTATAGTATGGCGTAATTTTCGTGGTAGGTTATCATGCGCTCTTTTGCTCCTCGCAGGATCGGTTGGCTCACTGCCCGGTTACGAGTCCTCGGGCGAAATTGTGAGCCGCTTCGTTCCCGGGATGGGACGAGTGCGCAGGGATCCAGATGATTTTGATCTGGCGGGGCGTGAAATGTGTTTTCTTCAGGATTTGTAGCGCCGGTTCGTGGATTCTGCCTTTGGCAAAATTACGCACTGCCGTCTTGGAGTAACAGAAAATTATTTTGGCTGCGGTATTTGTGATAGCTGTTGATGTATCGCGGCTTCTTCCGCTTCTTCCGCGTGCCTTCCGAAAATGGTGAGCGCGGTGATTGGTTTGAGGTCGTTTCCTACCATCCCTGCGGAGAAAGCGTCGTGTTCTCCGAGTTCGGCTACGTCTACGTAGACCGCCTCCTCGTGGTTTGCGTAGTGTTTCTGGAGTGCTTTGGCCCGGGCCTGTCTCCGTTTGCTGTGATACTGTGGGTGCATGTTCTTTGGGATTGGGTCGACCCTGAGGCGACTGAAGATTTCTCTGGGTATGTGCTCGACGTTTGTTTGAGATGTTTAGTTTCCTTAGGATGTGTCTTCCCGCAGGTGTCTTGGTTAATCTTTCGTATTGGGCTGTTCTGTGTGCTTCAACTAGTTCGTCGAACGTGTTGTGGATGCCCATTTTCAGGAGTCTCTCGGTGGATGTGTATCTCGGCAGGTGGAGCGCCGCCTTGTAGGTTTGTCTTGAGGCAGTTTACCTTTTCCTTCTCCGCTTTATACAGGTTGAGATATGGGAGGGAGTACACGAAACGGCTGAGCACGAAAGCCTGGATTAGACGCCTAAGATCCGCTTCCTTCATACCAAAGTGTTTGTTGGCGATGCGCCGGATCAAACGGTTGGTTTGGTTCACGCATGCCGTAAGTTTGTTGATAGTCACTGTGTTTTTTCCCGTTGCTTTGTAGGTGCATACCTAGTATCCGGATCGTTTGGACCTCGGGAACTAGGGTGTCGTCCACGTATATTTCTATCAGGACTGAGGTTTTTGTGTGGCCTCGTGGATTGTATCTCATGACGAGAAGTTCCGATTTTTGCGGGGAGTACGATAATCCTATCTTTCTGGCGTGTTCTGAGACTATGTCTGCTCCAGTATGCAGTAGGTGCTCGATCTCTCCGTCGTTTCCCTTGGTTACCCAGAGTGTAATGTCGTCTGCGTATAGGGAGTGCGATAGGTTTGGTATTCCTTCGAGCTGCTGTGCCATGGGTATGAGCGTGACATTGAAAAGGAGGGGTGAGAGTACTGATCCTTGCGGCGTTCCCCTGCTTCCCAGTGTGAAGGGGTCGGATGTGAGTGACCCGAAACGTATCTCCGCCGTCCTAGCGGATAGGAAGGCTTTGACGTAGGTGTGGGTCCGCTCGCCTACTCCTAGATTTGAAAGGGCTTCCGTGATAGCCTCGTGCTTGACTTTGTCGAATGCTTTGGTTAAATCCAGAGCTAGGATTGCTTTGGTTCGTTTGCTGTGAATAGGGTTGATGACCTCCTCCGATAGTCTGAGCATGAGGTCTTGTGTGGAGAGGTGTTGTCTAAAGCCCAACGTTGTGCTGGGGAAGAGTTCGTGCTTGTCCATGTGTTCTTGCAGGCGATCTAGAATCACGTGTACTAGCAATTTGCCCAGGCATGACGTGAGGGAGATAGGTCTCAAATTTTGTATTTGTAGACTCTTCCCTGGTTTCGGTAAGAAGGTTATCTTTGCGTGTTTCCACGCTGCCGGCAGCTTGCCTTTTTCCCAGCATTGATTAAATAGTTTTGTGATAGCGTTGATTGATTCCTCATCCAGGTTTCTCAAAGTTCTGTTTGTGATTCCGTCCGCTCCCGGGGCAGAGGATGTGCGGAGTTTGTGTAGCGCCGCCCTCACCTCTGCCGTCGTTATTTCCTCGTCCATTCCAGGATTCGGAGGTCCTTTGTACTCGGGAAGCATTTTCTTGTCGGAGGTATCTAAATATCTACTCCTGAGTTCGTCGAGGAGTTCGTTGTCTTGAAGGGGGTGTTCGTGTATAATGCGACCGATGTTCTTGTTGTGTGCCGTCTTACAATTTTCAGGGTCTAGGAAGGTACCTGAGTAGGTGCCACGCGTCTTTTAGGCCCAATTTTCCACTCATCTGGTCGCATGTTTGACCCCATTGTTGTTTGACCAGTTCTTGTGCGTGGTGTTCTATTTCTTTAACTGGGCGAGTAATTTTGAGCTTAAGTCTTTTGTTGTGTTTTTGTTTGAGCCATCTCTTTTGGAGGCTTTCGTGTGCTTGCCACATGTGTAGTAATCTGTTGTCTATTGCGTGTGTTTCCGCTGTGACTGGTATGGTTGCGGTTGCGGTTTTGACGTCCTTGCCCAGCTGTTCAACCCATTTGTCGAGGTCATCTATGGTGGTGGGTTCGTCTCGTGCTCTGATGAGTCTAAATTTGTCCCAGTCGGTGATCGTGATCTCTTTCCTTCCTCTCTTTTTAGCGATGTGGCCGGGATAGTGGTTTCGATTATATAATGATCGCTGCCTAGGCTGCAGGTGGTGCTCCTTCATTTCCCTTCTCCCGCGTTCTTACTGAGCGTGAGGTCGGGGCTGGTGTTCGTCTGCACACTGTTTCCTATTCGCGTGGGTCAGGGGCGGATCCAGGTTTTTTCTGAGGGAGGGGTCAGCTTCTGTAAATGATGATGATGATGATGATGATGATGATGATGATGATGATAGTAGCCTTTCTTATTTACCGAAATTTACCGTTTTTCCTCACGATAAACCCGCGTTTTATACGGCTAAAGCAACAGCTGTAGCCCTCCGTGGTGGCTCAGTTAGCTCAGGCGTTGAGCCCGAGATAGCGGGATCAAATACCGGCCGCGGCGGCCGCATTTCGATGGAGGCGAAATGCAAAAACGCCCGTGTTCTTGCGTTGTAGTGCAGGTTAGAGAACTCCAAGTGGTCAAAATTAATCTGGAGCCTTCCACTACGGTGTGCCTCATAATCAGAACTGGTTTTGGCACGTAAAACCCCAGAAAGAGGAAGAAGACCTGTAGCGAAGCCAGGTATCGGTTTCGCCGAGCTTATAGGAAAAGGACGTTACCCAATACAGCCATGTGCTTGGCGGCTGCGCCTGATAATACAGGGTGTTCAAAACTAAGCTTTATGGTTTTCTTAAAGTTAGGCACTGGGAGGCACGCGAAGACCACCTGTGCAAATAAGTTATGTGGCTAGGGGGGCACAAAGTGAGATGATAATTATCGCTGTGAGCAGCCCAATTAACTAAAATTGAACAATTATTTTTTGTTGACTGCAGTAAGTGGGCATGTTTGTATTGAAAACTTAGAGACAGTCGAGTTTCTACACAGTGTCAGTCGGAAGAATTATTCTAGCGTGTCCGTGCTCCGAGATATCAGACTCCAAATTTCAATTGTCGTACTGCGCAGAATAATCGAGAATAAAGACGCGACAATTCTCATGAATTCCCCTGAATGATCATGAAGCTCAGTGACCACTTCTGTGGTGGGATGGCGGTGCCATCTTCTTTCTTGAGTCGTGTTGGTGTGTTGACTAGAGGAACGTTGTTGAATACGGGCGTAACGCTCCGCTCCAACGCAGCAACCACTACGCTGGTTGTTTACGATATGTGAATCACCGCGTATGAAGACTCACGACGCCACCTACAAGAATAACGATGTGGCGTAGTAGGCGAGAGCGCGAGCCAGCGTCTTCATGTTTTGTTTCCCACGCGACGTCATCCTTTTACACAAGGCGCGCATCTGCTCCCGTTTCTCTAACCACGAGACGCCATCCTAGGCCCGCGCGCTGGCGTTGGCCGCTGACGTCACGCTCCCCCAATTCGCAGCCGCGGCTCGAGGCTTCGCCCCGCTCCGCGAGAACGCCCACTCAGATAAACGGATCTGGCGGGCTTGAGCCTCCTATGCTTAATGTACGACAATAAAACTGCGAAGTTACAATGAAAAACTTGTAGCGTACGAACGGTACTGTGCTCGTACTGGATATTGTCAACGTGTAACTGTGATCACAATGAGTGCTACAGTTAAAGAAAGTTGCCTATGCGTAGTTCTTAGTTTAGCTGTTAGTAGTTATTATTTATATATGAACACCTCAGCAAGAGATCTCTTTCATTAAGCAGGTTGGTCGCGGAACCGATGACAGCCAATGAGGCAACCGTTGACACCCCAAGGGGAAACTAAGTTAATCAGGCGCGAAGGCGCTGGAGCGGACCTCGGCGTGTTTGGCAAAAGGGACGTCCCCTCGTTCATTCGACGCCACCGACGGGACAAGTAAGGCACAGCAGGCGCCAGGAGGTCCAAGGTGTTCATGAGAAAAAATAACTACGGCAACTTCGCGACGCCACACTCCTACGGAATACAACTAAGCTTGTGAGCGGCTAGCTTTACTTCTACATGGCTGATACCACTGGTACTCGCGAAAAATACTTTTGAAGAATGCTGGTGGCCATATTTTTTTTTTTGCGACAGGGCCATCCCCCTGTCAGCGAGGGGGCGATGCAGAAATTTGAGGGGGGGGGGGGGGGCAGGACATCCGGACATCCCCCCTGGATCCGCGCCTGGCGTGGGTTGTAGCGGATCGTTCAGTAATGTTAGGCCTTCGTCTTGGATGTAATTCCATATTGCCGTGCCCTTCTTGTTGCTTATTTTGTAGCCCCAGGCCATGTTCCTGGCGTTAAAGTCGCCTACTATTAATAGCGGCTTGTGTCCGCAGAGCCTGAGTGTTTTGTTAACGGCCTCTATTATCGGGGGGTGGTTCGATCGGGGTGCGCTATACACGTTGAGAATAAATAGGCTCGCTTGTCCTCTCCTCTGTGGAATTATTTCCACGAGGAGGCAGTCCGCGTCCTTCGTGTCTATTTCGTGTTCGACGGCGGTCAGGTTTCTGTGGACCAAGACGGCCGCACGCGGATTTTGCGCCCCCGTTTTTTCGTATGTTTTATAATTTCTGAGTTTGACTTTAGTTAGCGTTTCTTGCAGTGCTATGATGTCAGGAATTTCCGGCTTGTCTAAGTTTTGGATGTGGAGTTGTAGGTAATTGTCCCGCTTTGGGCGGAAGCCCCTGCAGTTCCACTGCCATATTTTGATTTCCTTAAGATTTTCCTCCATATTGGTTTGCTCTTTGTACCTGAGCGTTTATGAGACCGGATTTGGATAGTGAAATCGCTACGAGTTGCTCGGCATGATCTGTGAGTTGAGTTTGTATCGTGGCTACGGTAGCCTCTGTTTGGCTTAGTCTGGTCTCTAGGGCGTCCATGCGCCCGTTTAGTTGCGTAGCTAACGCGCCAATTTGTTCCTTCATGTCTGCCCTGATTCTGTCTTCGGTTGCTACTATCTTCTCCTCCATGCGATCAAGTCGGGTGTTCAAGCCTTGGATTAGGTGAATTACATCGTTTAGTGTGGGGCTTTCCGCGTCTTTGACCGTTTCGATCGGTCTCTTTTTAGCCGGGGGGCTTCGTTGTGGTGACGAGGCACGCGAGGATGCCGCAGAGGGGGGTACTGAGCTGTTGGGATTTCATAGAAGGGGTGTGTTGTTTTGAGCTTCGTGCTTCTTTCTGAGGGGTGTTTCTACCCTGTAGGTTTACAATCATTTCCTTAAGCTCTTTGATTGTTTCATTTTGTCTTTCAATTATAGCCCTGAGCTCTGCGTTGCCATCTCTCTCTCGGGAGGTCTGCGGTTTCCAGCTCACCTGTTTTGGGCGTTCTTGGTTGTCGGATTTCGGGAGGGGAGGGAAGGAGGTGGAGTGGCTCCGACTTCTCCGGTATCCGGTATAGCAGCGTTGCGGCTGGCGTTGGACCTTCCCCGGCTCCTGGAACGGTGTCCTCCGCTGTCTTGTTGTTGTCCTCGTTGCCATTGGCTTTCGGTGGGTCTTCTTCCCCTGTAGTTGGGTCTTTCGAAGCGGGCCTTGCAGCTTCTGGTGTGCGTGAAATGGTCTCCGTTGCACAGGATGCATTTCAGAGTGCAGTCCGGTCTCTCCTTGGCCGGGTGTTGCGTCCCGCAGCGGTTGCATAGGTTGGTCTTTTCTCTCGGGCAGACGTCGGCTCTGTGTCCGGCCCGTCGGCAGTTAAAGCAGGCTTCCGTTTTGGCACGGAAGGGTTAGCACGGGTATAGTCCTCCGAACAAACGGATTTGGCTGGGTACCTTGTGGGTTCCAGCAAGGTTATTAGTAACGATGAGGTCTTGCCTAGCCTTCTTGCTTCTGCAATTTGGCACCCTTTGTTGAGGTCCTGGATGTCTTCGAGGATTTCCTCGCGGGTTTGGTCGTCGAGCACGTTGTAGGCGATTCCCTTGATGGCTTCGTCCGGGGCCGGAATGTATGCATTGACAGGGTATATCTGGTCCATGATTCTGAGGTTTTGTAGACTGACGTATTTCTTGACTCTCTCCGCCGATGGAGAGCTCACGGTGAAAGAATTATTGGTTGGATTGACACGCACCTGGTCTTGCTTTCGAGCTGTAGCGATGTCCGTGTCGGACCTCTGGCATACCGTTTGCAGGAGGGTGGTGGCGGTGTGGGAACGGAGATCGAGGCCTCCTTTCGGTCGGAAAACCACTTTATAATCCGTGGCCCGAAGGCGTGGAAGTGGTCTCCTTCTTCTGATTGTTGGTCGGCCAGCGGCCGATTTCTCTTTCTCGGCGGCCTTGCCATTGCCGTCGTCGGTCGTGATGGATGACGTAAGCGGCGTCGCAGTTTTCTTCTTAGGGTGGACTAGGTCGCGGGCCTTGATGGCCAAGGTCCAGAGCTTTTCGTTGTTATACTCTTCCGGGGAGATATCCTCCCCATCCACGGTGCACTCCATTCGGGCTCGGCGCCGGCGGCGGCAGAGAGAGGCCCTAGTCGAGCTAGGCCTAAAGTAGGCCCAGCTCGAGTACGTGCAGCTCGGGGTAGAAGTTCCCGAAATCGGGCTAGGGGCAGGTCTTGTCTCCAAAAAACGTAGCGGTTGGGTGCACAGCACCCTCACTGACCTTGGTGTGACGTTCCCGGGTCCTCGCAGTCTGTAATGTCGCCAAAAATTGGTCGAAACTCGGCAGCCCATACGAAACACGTCCGCACTGCTCTGCGGCAAGATGACGTCCCCCGGGCAGTTGGGAAAAACTGAGCACAGCATCTTCCTTCAAGCGAACTATACCGCTGTTAACTTCGAGTGTTCTTCCGGTGATATCATCGCAATGCGTCAACTTTGTGATGAAGTCACATGTTTAGAAGTGAAGTTCGCATACCTGTTTCGCGCAGACAAAAAAAAAAAGTAAGTGTAAAAGTGATATTCTGAAAATAAACTCAGACCGACTCACTGTGGCTTTATAATCACAGTGAAATAAAAATGTTAACTCAGCAGCTTCTCCGTCCTATGAATCTATTCATTGACGTTTCTATTCAGTTTTACTTAAGCATTACTCACCCAACTGTTCCCAATGTACTGTTACTAAATCTACAATCCTGTCGACTAAAAGGACGAGGACCACGTAATTAAATACGTGAGGCAAAACCCAAACATTCGCATTCGCTGATTTTAATTAGTACTTCTATCTGCCTACTTACCTTCGAATATGCGCTTGGCGTGAAATGCTCCCTTGGAAGGGCTCGCAGCCACTGATCCTTGCGATTACCGTCCTTCGGGAATGAAAACACGTGAACCTTGGGTTCACGGTCGTAATTTCCCCTACAAACAGGAACGCAACAGCGGCCCATGTTGCAGAAAGCACACAACCACGTGTGGTTCAGTAATTCACTCAAGGGAAGTCACACAGCTCTTCACTACACACGATGGCATCGCTATCACAAACCTACATACGTAGTGTCACTTTCAAATAAATCCACAAATGTAAATGAAAATAGAAAAAGCACACGAGAAATCGAGAAACGAGCAAGCCACGTGCAACTTTGACCCATCCGCGACGACGAAGTTCAGCGACAATGCATGATGGACGATGCGACGGGGTCAGAGGACACCAGATGACAGGTGCAACAGGGCAACTAGTGTGACGTAGCGCACCTGTGGAGAGAGGGATAACAAGGCCTGAAGCTAGTCTATAGACTAGCTTCAGGCCTTGTCTAGGTGGTGTTGGACGGACACGTCTGTTCATGCAGAGTAGAGGAGGCGCTGGTTCATGTCAACGAGCGAGATCGTTAGGCACGCCGTTTCCCATGCGTTTGCACGTGGTCCGGCCATGGCCGCTCAAAGTGAATCGTAACCGACTGCACGTGGTCCTGGCATGGCCGCTCTAAGTGAATCGTAACAGCATACACGCATGCATGACACTGTATGCACCTTTCTCTCTTGTGACATTTTGTGTGTATGTGTACTGCACCAGTAGTGCTTGTATCATTCTACGCTGTGTTTCTCCATGGAGAACGTTCGCGATCTCAGGACGAGTCGAAATGCCATTTTATAATATGCCTTTACCAGTGTGATGTTGTGCGACGGCGATCCATTTTCATTTTACTCACGTTGAAAGGAGTAGCCGCCGCCATTTCTTGGTACCAACACCTCCGTCTTTATTCACGTCAATAAGAGAAAAAAAATCCACCGAGTTCGTTCCCTCTCTCTCGCTACCCCCCTTTCCTTCCCGCACACATAAGTGTCCACACTTCAGCAACACATCTACCTAAAAACGATAGCTGCTTCTTCATTTTCCTCAGCCGTTTGTGATAATGAAATTTGTTCTTTGCATCCGGCGTCTCAAATATTGACCACCCCTTTCCCTTTGGATTGCTTTATTTGGTATGCTGCCACCCGGCATAGAACGGAAACGCTGGTGTATCGCATTGAAAGAGAGAGACGGCTGCCGCGTTTATAGAAGTAAGCATCTACAAACGGTTCTATAAACGCTGGCTGCCGCATGTGCTCAATCACCGGTGGAATGCAAATCGCCTGAAACAAGTATATCGGCTTTTTTCGGACGTGGGCGGATGCGCCACATGCATGTAAACCTTGCCGCATAGTATTTACCCACCGTGATGCGCTAATGAATGCGACATACGCGGGCCTCCGGACTTCTGGTAACGATGACCTGCAAATATATTGATTTTAACTTAATCCTATTAAAAAAAAAGAAACTATATATGGGGGCACCTAAGGAATTCTTATGTGTAAATGCGAGAACATGTCGCTAAGTGTGTCGCTGAGTTTAGCGTTGCGGCGAAATGTTGCTGGGTTTAGCGCTGCAGAGTTATGTTTCCGAGTGTAATGTTGCTGCTTATGAGGTCGCAACCACACCGCGGTCGCAACAACGCAAGACGCCAAACCGGCCATATTGCGATCTCTCAGCTGAGTTTTATTTGAGGAGTTCTCATTAAAGTAGTGTTTCACGCACATTGCGTTGAGTGTTCTTTCTCGATGCCACCACTTTTCAGCACGATGACACCCCTTTGCCGTGCGATGACTACGTTTACAAGCGGCACCATGGCGTTGACACTACATTTCTTCATCGGGTTCGTAGGCAAACTCCGCCTCATACTCTGTGGGGATGTCGTAGTCGTCGTCCGACGGTTGCCTGTAGCGCGTTGCATCTTTATCGTCGTCATCGGCCATGGGCTCCGGCGACGGCGTCTGCGGGCCCTCGACAACGCGAAAGGCAGAGCGAGCGGCTGCACGGCAAGCTGCAGTAAAGCTGCAGCCGCTCGCTCTGCCGTCTAGTGAATCGTCCGCCAGGCAGAGCCCAACCACGTGCACATCAGTGTTGTGGAACGGGCGCCCCCATTCAATTCCAATTCCATTCCGGGGAATTAAAACTTGCTGCAATTACATTCCTTTCAATTCCTCGGAATGAAAAAACTTAGCCCATTCCCATGCACTCCGGGAATGATCAGGCAGTTCAATTGCATTCCTGTAATTCCTCAACGTAGAAAAGACATCATGAAAGTTTTATCGAGTTACGGATGAACGCACCCTAAAGCTGATGTCATCATACGCGTTAAGAACTGCAAAAATACGCAAAACACGTTACCAAGGTCGAGGGAAAGTAGCTTGGTGACATATACCTGGTAGAGTACAACCACCTTACTAATTCCCATAGAGGCAGTTCTCCCGCTACTTATAGTATTTGCATGGTCAGCATGTTTTAATGGCTTGTGATGTTTTAATATTGTTTAAGCCTAAATGTGTTAATGCTAAAATGACGACTAGCGTATTTTTATGCTGAGAAAAGTAGTGTTCATGGAGACTATATATTATGGCGTCGTCAGGAGCAAGCAGCCTTTCGATGAATAGGCATAGAGCTGCTTGGTGCAATGAAGGCCGGCGTTATCTTCGGCTGCCTTGCCAGTCCTTTCTCTTGTTGCGTGTACTCACGTTCGTGCTTTCTTTTTAGGTGCCGAATCAAATTAGATGAAACTCCGACTACAGAATGTATAGTTTCGGAGCAAAGCTTGCAGCATGCAACTTTTTTGATTTCCTCACGGGTAATTTCAAAAGATTGTTTTCAATGTGCCATGTTGGCGGACTTACTGCGTGCATGAGCCCCTGGGCGCAGGAGTCAGTGTGGCACTGCCTTATGGAAGCATTTATTTGCAATAGAAGGCTGGAGAGGAGGGTAGGGGTGATAGCACAGACAGCCGAGGGGGAAGCTTCGAAGCATTGTCTAGCATTCACAGTATGAGCGAACTACTAAATGAACCGTTGGGCTTCTCTAGCCTCCAACAGGTGCCATCGCGGCGGTGGCGCCACCCGGACCTCCCCTCCCTCCTGCCTCCACCCTAGAATAGAGCTCCCTAGAACAGAGCGAACGTGGGATTTGTTCGGCGCGAATCGTCACGTTAGGGAGGCGCCGCCGTGGCCGCAGTTACGTGGGCTCTCCTGCTTCGGCTGGCTTTCCGAACAAATGCTTTCAAAAGTTTATTCTCTCTGTCTCTGTATGGAGGAAGAGGGGGCACAGTTCATCGTGTACGACTGTGTGCTGCGCTGACCTAAAGACCTTTGTAGACAGAGTTTCGGGCAAAGGCGTCTGTTGTCTTGACAGGGGGGACAGCATTGCAAAAGGGTTGGGGAGGGGGGGAGGGATGAGTGAAGCAACAGAGGTAAAAAGAAAGAAGTGAAGGGTGGGGAGACAGCAGGCGGCCGAGGCGAAGGCGCCGCCGAGGTAAAAAAAAAAAAAAAAAGAAAAAAAGAAAAATGACAATTAGGCGTAACAGGGGGCGGGGGGGGGGGGTAGTATGCCGGCTCGCGGTTACGCAATGAATCGAGACAAACTTCGGAACAACTTAGTCTGTAAGGAGAATTGTGGTAGGCGCGTTGCTTCTAAATGTATACTGTACTATCAGCCAAGCCATTTGAAAAATACTGCTTTATTGTTAAATTTGAGGCTCTGACTTGCTAATGTTTGAACGTGGGCTGCTTGGTTCTTCGGCATATTTTGACAAAAATCTGCGCGTAGACGAAAAAGCGCTTTATTTTCGCAAAAACACGTATTTCAATTCCCATTCCATTCCGGGCAAAAGGCGCTTAATTCCATTCCCATTCCATTCCAGGGTCTCGAAAATGTGGAATGATTCCGGAGTCATTCCAATTCCGGAGTGGTAACTCCGCAACACTGGTGCACAGACTCGAGGATACAGTCGAACCCGGATATATCGAACCCACATATAACGAATTATTGTGTATATCGAACTGTTGTAAAATCCCCTTGAAAATCCCATGCAAATGTATAGGGCTGGTGCACGCGTATTGACCCTTTTCGCGGAGCAGTTTGTTCTAGAGAAACGAGATGGCGCTTACGGCGGCGCGCCATACGTTGCCTCAGCGACAGCGCACGAATATGAAACCATTACCGCTTCTACCTTGCTTCTGTGCGATGAGCCGTTGGAAATGCAACTGATTTTTCACTAACGCACTGTGCTCCAATCATGCTGGTTTAAATCATGTGGATTGAAGACGCGTGCAGACGGTGCAGTAGTTGGCTGCAAAAATAGTGACTGGCATATTAAGGAATGGAATGAATATTGGGCCGATTTCGCGGACCGCTGCTGCAACAGTCCGTACGTGTTTCCGGCACTTCGAGATTTATGTACGGCTTTTCTCGAGGATACTGAAATTTGCGCATCCGCCAGCGTTGTATCAAGGTAGATATACTTGGTAGCGAAGCTTCCATAGAAGCCCATACGTTCCAAACATGGCGGTTTATCGGCGGTTCATGGGGCTTAGCGCCATCTATATGTAAGGAGGGAACACTTCCGGTGGAAGAAAAAATAATGTGACCTCATATCCGGTAAAAACAGAAGTGACGTCATTTGGTTCTCAAAGGCGCGAAATTTGTTTTCGGAGGCCTGCCACTACAGCTGTATATTTAAATGCCCCGCCATACGACTTGATGGGCGTTGCGAGCTTTCAGTGCGGAAAGCGACGCAGGAAAAGGTCAGCCGTACGGGTGTCGAAATCGCATCGCTGCACAGAACATACTTTCTTTGGAAGCCGACGAACGCTTTTGGCGTAGGGTGCTCGTCCTTTCGTCGGACGTCAAGCCCGTCGGCCAGCGCTGTCGCACGAAAACAACTAAATTAAACAATTACCTGGTGGTCGCAACTTACTGCTTTTGACTGAATAGGTTAAGAAACAATGAGACTACCCGCGTCACCAAATTCAGACAAACGTCGGCAAGCAAAACAACACAACATGTGTGGGGGGCGTATTGTAACAGGTTAACTTTACGAGTGCACCTTTCTGCACAGTTCAAGGGCTGCATTGCATTGTAAGTCATAGCGGCTTCAACGCCCGCCGCTATCAGTGGGCGCTCTTACGGTGGGCGCTGAAAGAATGTATTTATTGATAATGATCACGTAAAACAGAATTGTCTCTTCCTTTCTCGCCATCCGTATATAAAATTTATTAGGAACTTTATTTACGTTGAATGAATCTAACTGTGTCTCTCTTTATTCATAAAACGCTTTTTTCTTTCCCAATGTTTGTTCCCTCCAAACATAGTGGCGCTTCAATCTCTGCTCCCATAACCACCCTTGCTGATGTCGGTGACAATTCGTTCTGAACAGCTTTTCGCCCGAAGCTTCGCGACCTATGTGAATCGACCTTGGTTGTATCGCTAACCTTCAAAGAGAGGGCTTCAGCCTCGGTACGTCGGCAAGAGTCAGTACCGCTCGTAGCGCCGCTTCCTGTCATAGTAGGTTTCGCGCACAGTATCTACACCCATCTACCCCAACCGGCAGGGAAATTACGCCCACTCTTTCGCCAATGTGTCAAGAGTAAGTGAATGGGCGCACACTTGAATATATGTGCACTTTAGACGCACAATAAATGACGGACTACACCGATGGCACACGAATGGTCGAAGCTGAATATTTCGTGACGGTCCACGAGAGTCAGCGAGTTACTAGCGACAATACATCTTTGCTACAAGGTATTACAGTGTACAGAACAGCTACGTTTCAAGTCTTATGCGCAGCAAGAACAAATCCAATGAAACTGAGCACAACCGTGAGCGATTAGGCAGAAAATAATCAGATAGTGACCGCACCGAGGAACTTTACTGAGTCAGAAATAAGCCAAGCCGCTGCTTCAAAATATTTGCCAAATAAAGAACGAAGCGCAAAACACACTAATCCCGATTAATTTCATGAGCGGAAAGATTGGAATTCATATTTAGCCCCGCTTTTAGAGCAAGCACCGTATACGCTGCTCGCGCCGTTTGGCCGTAGCTTAATCAGCTCCGAACGCGCTTTGCATGTTCTCTGAAGCTGTGGGCAAAGCTTCGTGTCGTCCACCCAGTCACCGCCTACGATATCTCCCGAAACAGAAGTTTGCTAAGCCGCACAGGGCGTCATGCACATCCATTGTAAACACGGAGGCAACGGAGGTAGTTGAGGCAAGCAATGGACGCGTCACCACGTGACCAAACATGGCAGCGCCCACGGGATGGCTGCGAAGGGTCAATATACTAGAACGCCCCTTCACCAGCACATTCGATATATCGAACGCGGCGCCACGCCTACGACCTCAAAGTGCACTTCTTTGTGCACTTTGAGGCCTTCTGGCACCTGGAGGTGGAGAAAAGAATGTGCAGTCAGTCGAGCTGTTGGGCTAGCCCGCGTGCTACCTCGAACGTCAACATTCCTTCTTTCCAATTTTCGCGGCGTCGTCGCTTGGGTTGAGTTCCTATTCGTCAGTTCATTTTCCTCAAGCGATGGCCTGCTGCAAACGTAAAGTAAAAAAAATCAGTTTGGACTTTGCAATGAAGTTGAAAGTGATACAGCAATTTTTTGCAGGTAAATAAAATGTGCTTGCGTGATGAGGCGCTGCAGTTTCTTTTTTGTGTGAGTGTGTGTGTCTGTGTGTTGTTATTTTTTTATTCGAAGCATTTGACAACGAGTCCGTTTGGAAGGCGCGCGTATTTTATTGCACAACATGAACGGATGCGTAAAATATATTTTTTTTTCAAGTTAGCTAACAAGTAAATAAAACTCCTTGCATATATAGTTATGACATTCTCCTACACGCGTCCTGCGATAAGGCACGATAAAAACCTCGGCTTGACGTAATTTAGGGACGGTCCACTTTACAGATGGACATTCGGGCCACATTGACCGTGATTTTGGTCGCCCCTTTCACGCTCGGTCGGTGCTCTTCGGCTTTGAAGAGGATTTCCTGGCCTCACGCTTCAGGTCGAGCGGCGTTAACGCGGCAACGAGCTCGAGGCCTCCCCCTCTTGATCATGTGTTGCGCTGTCCGATTTGTTCATTGCTTCGATTGTTGAACCAGCCTCTACCGACGGCGAAAAGACTTCTGTTGTGGTCTTCTGATTGTTGCGGTGAATCTGTTTGTTATTCTTGGCAGCTTCTTTCGCGGGCTGACACATCAATGGCAGCGACGTCGGCGCAGTGGCGGTTTGTGTTGAAGCCTCGGATGTCGCGGAGATAACTGTTCGCGGGACGTTCGTGGCCAACACTGCTCTGCCGCTTTCTATGATGGACTGCAGACGGCCTTTCACTGGCGCCTCACAATACTGACGAACGTCGCGAGGCAGACCTTCCGTGCAAGAGCGAAAAAGCTCGGGTGTCAGGCGGCAAACGTACTTGATTAACTTGGCTGCAAACTCGACCGCTTGCTTTTCGATCTGCTGCTCACTACGCAGCTTGGTGGGCAATGTCTCTGGTGCGTCCTTCGTGTGTAGAGAAACGCGGTTAACAGAGGACAGGTCGAAAATGCTAGGGTGCAGGTGAAACAGTCCGATCACTTCTAGTCTTGGGTAAACGGTGACCAGGTAACCTTTGCACTTTGGTGGTGCAGCACTAGCAGCACATATGATGTAATTAAAGCATATTGCCCTCGAAGGTGACGTCGCACCTATGTCTTTGAGGATGTGAATAAAATGGGCCACCGCCAACAGTTCGGCGTCTGAGTTCCAGCGTCTACCTGACGGGCACTTAATGCGAAGCCGCAGCTTGTTACCCGTCTCATTAATGTGAAATAAGGCGGGGTGGCCCCAGACTAGCTTCCTCACTGTTCTTTCCGCAGTTCTGGCGCCAAAAAGGTATTGTGTCACCGGTGACGACGTGTACTTGGCTCTGAATACGAGCTCTTTCAGAGAGACGACGGACGTGCCCTGGATCTGGAGATGCTGTCTTAGAAACAAAGCTGCAGCGTAGTGCGGGTCACGGTTCCTAAGGTAAACCGACCCGTTTTCGGCTCTCGTCATCCCGAAGTTTGCAGGGTTAAGCAGAAAGAACACGTCCAGATTGTCGCGATAGTTTTCAAACAGCAGCCTTCTGTCGTTGCTCCTCATGAAATCGAGGTACGATCTGAGCGTGTGTCCGGGGCACGGCTTCTCCATGGTCGCTCCAATCTTGTGCAGGAGATCAACGAAAAAATATACGAGGTCCCCTTCCCTTCTGTACGACGCCATGATCCTCTCACGGCAGCCTACAGTCAACCTTACCAGATGCGTGCCGTTGCTGTCGAGTGTGAAGTCTGACGGATGCGCCTTGCAAAAGAGCCGTAAACTGCCTCCGTATATGGTGTTCAGATGGGCAGCCATGTAGTTTGGGAGAGCCGACTGGCATCTATCAGAGGCCTCGGCGCCAACATCGCAGTGTCCTCCCAATATCTGTAGCGTTAAGTACTTGACCAGACACCTTTCGATGGCAGCGTGCGGCGAATTCTTGGCCACACGTACGCTATCCAATTTGCTGTCATATTCAAAGAAGCTAGGCCTTTCGCGCACGAAGCGGCGGAACCTGCCTTCGGCGTCGGGCTCCAGGTACGAGGCGTTTACCAGTGGGCAGCACCAAGTCATCAGGTTGCGCACCGGCCAACCGTGCTCGCAGTCGACTATCATAAGCATCTTCCACAGCCCCGACAGCAGGTTGAGCTCCTCCGCCGACATGGTCTGGATGACTAGCTGCGATTCTGCGAAAAAATAAAATAAAACTGCAATTATACGATGCTGAGCGACACACAACTGACACTATACGTCTCGCCAGGCCGACGGAATCAACGAAGGATTCTCGCAGGTTAGCGAGCAGCTACGCTCTAATCACCACGTTAGCGCCGCGGCTTCACGAATGTGGAGCTGGACGTAATTGCTACACGGGTCGCGTCCTGCAATCAGTGTCTACAACAATCAGTGTTTTCATCATCGCGATGCCCGCTTTCGTCGTCGGCTCCTGATTCCTGCGGTGATCATCTCACCCGGTCCAGATCGTATCAAGGCACAGTTGAGGAATCAACGGGGTTGGTTCGTGCACAGTTGGCAATGTGAATTATTCAAGAACTATTCGAAAAATATGCGCATTTGCGAAGAGCGACGTATTAGATTCGAGGACCGAAGGAAAGAGGACAATATTCGATTTGTTATGCGAAAGTGACGAATATTCCCACACCCCAAAGGCTTCATGTGTAGCTTCGTGCTACTGTCGGGTGGATGGCAACTTATCCCTTTCAGGAAGCTAAACGTGACGATATATATATATATATATATATATATATATATATATATATATATATATATATATATACATACCGAAAGACGAGATACTGCAGTCAAATTTTTCCAGCTTAATATCGAGAAAGTTAGTCACCGCTGAGTATTCAATTGGGTGGAGGCTTAAGAGCACAGTGTTCAGGTCGCTTGTAAATTGATCATCTGAGTTCGGTCAGTGGTAAGAGGCAATAAGAATACTAGTGCAAGAGAGAAGAATAGAGAAGGATACGTTAATACAGATAATTTCCTGCTGTCGATTCATAGCAACAAGAGAAAAATACGTTTGATCTGATAAAAAGCAATACACCACCGCCTCAGCGATTGATCCTGTCCAGTCATGAACAGCGTGAGCCTCTTGATCTCTCAGTAATTTACGAGTTTGTACATCTGAGGTTAACCAGGACGCAGTAAATATAGTGCTACCTGCGCCGTTATCTTGCAGCCTTCTATAGCAACCTTCTTTAGCAAGTAACTTTGCACATTTGTTAGTATTGACTTTCCTGGTGTCGTAGATGGGAGTAATTATTACATCGGGACAGACTTGAGCGCGGCAAAGTGTAAGATGCCTCTTGGGTGATTGGTTTAAAGAGGCAATTACACGGTCGTCCAACTACTCAGTTTATCGTTGTAACTGACAACAGAGAGATGAATTTGGTTATATATAGGCAAGCAAACTAGGCTCTCAGCGCACATTTTAACTCGAAATGTCAATTCGAAATTTCTACCGCCCAGCTCCTCTCACCGACAGCAATTTTGGCATGAACTGTATGGCGCCAGGAAATGTAGGGCCACCACAGGGGCCGTATTCTGAAACGTTCCCCTAGGCGAAATTTCTTTTTTCGCTTTCAGGCGTGCGCTGATTGGCTGTTTTAGCAAAATTGAATGAGCTGATTGGGTGGTTGAGCCCGACGTCATTCAATTTTGCTCAACCAGCCAATCAGCGCGCCCCCTGAAAGCGAAAAAAGAAATTTCGCCTAGGGGAACGTTTCAGAATACGGCCCCAGCTGAGTCATCTGCTTCGAAACAGTCTGCAACCTCATCGGACGGCTTGTTCCACTCGCTCTGGCAACATACGGCGCAGCAGCGGCAGCAACGGCGTCGCCATTGATATGGGCGCGCGATTCCTTCACTCGCGCGATAAGATCAGCACAAACCCAAGAATGCCTGCCGAACTCAAGCTTTATCGTATGGCGACCATGATGTATTTCCAGCTCCTGCAAATGCTTCCGGCACTCGCAATAAGCAAAGGTATGGCCTTCGAGATTGGCGTCCCTTACTTCGGGGGAGTCGTCGCTGGAGGCATGCTGGGGGATGCGTTTGATTTCGTCACCAGTTAGCGTTGCCAGACTGCTGTACGGTTCAATTACGACATAAAAAAAAAATTCAAAGAGAAATTTTTGCCGCCCAGAATGCGCCCAAATTTTGCGAGCTTGCTGTTGGATGCGTACGGTAAATATGCAATGCTTAGTTAAAGCTTGAAAATTTGGTGTCATGGCTCCTCTAAGTTGAGTAACTGCAGAAGTATCATGATTGTAGGTGAAGTGCTTGTTATTCGTGATCCGCTTAATGAAGCGCATGTTTAAAGCCGAGTTATATTGCTGAGCACGCGCACAAGGTGTACCCGCAACCTTTACAGCCCGTTTGCATGACGACAACCATGTGCGAACATTTACTATGGAGTTTCATACGATCATTACCCTGGTGGGAGCTGCAAGTGGGGCGCATTCAGTCCGCATGGGATTGATGGTACAGGTCCATGGATTTGCCTAGACTTCGTCCTTCTGGCTTCAAACGGCTTCGTGACGTTCTAAACTCATCCTTTTCAATAACCTAATCAGTCATAATAATTAAATAATGATTACTAAAATTGTCCGATGGGAGGATTCGAACAGAGGAGTACGTTGTTGCACAGAAGCCCGATATTGAAACCACGGACGCAGGCATCGATAAGCGGCGTAGAACACCCGTATGAATTTCTCGCGGGCAAGAAAGTGCGTTGAAAAACGCTTGGCACGTTTCGATTTGGCCACCTCGGTAGGCTGAAACACTGCAATTAGTAGCGATCACGCGTGTTCGCAAAGTGTTCTGCATGCACTTGGAAAAGTATGGATTGCATTGAACCTTTATGACAAAGAAGGCAGATAAAGCGCAATAAACAAAACCACGTCTGAAACCATGAAGCACGAATCACAGACAAATCATTCGCATGGTGGCTGAACGATCGCAGCGTCAGAGTTCGTTGCGCCAACAAAAAAGCACCCATTATTAAATCTATGGCCCCCGCCACCATCGTGAAGGATGGTGCTGACGACCGCAGGGCGCGCCTGCAAAGTTCGTGGGCTGCCTGCGCTCTGCTACAAGTCTCATTGAGTTTGCTGGGGTGTTCTGACACACATATATAGCGTGTTCACCGCATAACGTAGCCCTGCGAACGCAATCCCCGCAACGGGATAGGTGGGATATATCATGCACCTGGCGCCAATTGCCCCACGAACGCGTCGTTGACTAAATACAAAGCGAATAGGTGGGAGGCTTCGGACTGCAGGAGCGCCAACCTTTGTCGGTTTTACGTCATTCTGGATTCTATCAGAGCGAAGTAGTGCACGAAAAAGAGGGCAGCAAGCCAATTAGCGCGGAATGCTGCGATTATCTTGAGTACTCGATCGTGTAGCAATTCCGCGCAGTCATCTGGCACAGCTGAAGGGTAGCCTCGCCAAGGCTTCGAGTATACGGCCATACACTCGGATCAGCTGTGTCGCGGCTACAGTTGCCCGGCAACTCATCCGTGGCTCACGAAATCAGACGGCCGTCGCCTACGTAACACAGCATTAGGCAAGTGACGCCGCTCATTACGACGGTCCTGTATATGTAGCTCATAAGTGTTGAAAACGGCTAACGTTATTATTACTCACTGTATCTTGCTGTTATTTTGATTACTCCCTCGTATGTTTGCCTGGGAAATAAACTAACGTGTGTGCGCTAACAAGCTCTTTTAAATACCCTGTGTGACTGTTGAATGAAAGCTACTGCACTTCACTGTTACAGTTAGTGTGAAATATGGGTGCACGGTCGGCACGGCCACGAAGTGACCGAGCTCACAATTGAAGACGGTACACAGCCTTATTTTGCGCAATTCTGTAACTTGTGGCCGAAAATGTACACGAAGACATATTGCTTGAAGGCTCAACTTGAAGCATTAGGTTAATATATAGCCCGAAAACGAACAGCCTCCACGAATCGCCCATACATCGTGCTTGGCGTGGGCGTAAGGTTTCCGGCTGAAGTTTCGAAGTGCATTCTTGCGCTAAGTTCGAGGAAGAATACCGGAATTAGAGCAAAATGAATATCAAGATTACGTAGCAGGAAACCCGGCAGATATATGGAGTGCGCGGCACGAAACAAGAAGAAGCATTGGGAATATAACGTTTAATTAATGCCGCACTGAGGCGTCGCAAATGAGGCAGGGAGCAGGCGGAGGGTGCACAGGATCCAAGCGCTCCAACCAGACAACTCAAAAGCGAGCGCCTCAACAGCCCTCTATCCCTTCCCTATCGGTACATATATCCATCAGGTCACTCGACGTCACTGCCACCACATAAGGTTTAACCCTGAGTCGGTCGCAGTTCGTGGCGTTTTATATGAGGGGAGTTTCATATAGAGGCGTTTTATAGAACCGCAATTAACGCGAAAGTATACGGAACACGCGTGGCGAATTTTCTGCTCTATACGGCGCACCGTTTCAGTAACGCATCCCCCGCGCAACCGTTCTTGAACGCATAAGGCATGGAACTTCTTTGAGCCAGGTTAACAAAGCCAGTTTGTCTCCAACTATTTAAGTTATCGAAAAATACAATATTCATCATCAGAACTGAGAGCTGGGCGAGTTGGTGTGGTTCCATCTGAACAAAACACGGCGCGAAAAGGACGTCGACGAGCAAAGAAACGACAAACACGAGCGTCCGTGTTTGTCGTTTCTTTGCTCGTCGACGTCTTTTTCGCGCCGTGTTTTGTTCAGATACAATATTCATCATAAATGGATTCCGGAAACTAGTAAGAGCGCACACCCGCCGCGGTGGCTTAACGGCTATGGTGTTGCCCTGCTAAGCACGAGGTCGCGGCGTCAAATCCCGGCTGCAGCGGCAGCAATTCGATGAGGGCGAAATGCGAAAACGCCGGTGTTCCGTGCATTGGGGGCACGTTAAACATCCCCTGGTGGTCAGAATCAATCCGCAGTCTCCCACTACGGCGTGGCACCTCATAATCAAATCGTGGTTCTGGCACGTAAAACCCCAACATTCATTCAGTCACAGCGCGCAAAGGGCGATCGAAGGACGGTGAGATAAAACATGGGTCCTGCGCTATAGTATTTACGGTATGTACAAAATTACCTCAGACAGACTCACGCAACATGACAAGTTATGCTTATACTCGAGTCTGCTTCTTTTTTGCAGCGTAAGCTGTTATGGGCTCATTCTAACAAGCGTTTGGTTGGTGATGGTCTCCGTCGCCGCTGGTGTTGTCCGTTGCAGCTTTTGCCAGTAATGAGAAAAAAAAAAAAAAAAAAAACAGTTCCCGCCGGGATCGAAACCGTGCCCGCGGCCTGGAAGTCAGCGACTCTTCCACTGAGCCACACCTTTTTTTTTTTTACATGGTATTTATGCATCATGTATATGCGAGAAAAATACTATCTGCGGAAAAACTTGCAAGCACCAGCCAATACATCTCATATTCATGATGCTAAATTTCATTAGGCACATTCTGCAAACACAAAAACTACAAGTAGCTTTGATCTTACAAGGGTGGTAACGACAAGCAACGTAACAAGAGGTGGTACCAATCCGGTTTGAAACTTTGTCAAGTCATACATGTCCTTCAAGAGACCAATCATTTGTGCAGTAGTGAAATTTCGACGAAACAACAGGTTGAGCGTTTCGGTCTAACAGCGCGTCTTTCATAAGCTATGTAGTCCAATTACGAAAAACATATCAAAAGGCACGTCTTCTGCGTGGGGTGCAATCAAGTATCGGATGGTATGGCGATTCAAAATGAAGTCTTTCTTGAGAGTTCTTTGGAGCACATCCCAAAATAATATTGCGTCTTTACAACTTATGAAGCAATGCCCTATAGTCTCAGGTACATCACAAAGGCAACAATTCACCGTGGATATAAAAATTCCTTTTTTGTGCAACCAAGTTTTGACAGGTAATGTTTCACAGTGTAACCTAAAGAAAAACATGGGGATAAAGGGATCTTGCGGACTCGTTAAAGTACGTCATTCCCTGGCAAACTGGAGAACGTAGAACGGTAAAGGAGAGGTGTGAAAATCATTGATATCAAATCCTTGTACACTTGTTTTCTGGACAATGTAGAGATACTCAGTAGAAAATCGAACCAAGAGGACTGAGCCACACTGAGCCACACCAGCAACGGTAAAGGGGAGGTGGGAAAATCGTTGTTATCAAATCTTTGTACAGTTGTTTTCTAGACACTGTAGATATACTACGTAAAAAATCGAACCAACAGGAGTGAGCCACACTGAGCCACACCCGCAACGGTAAAGGGGAGGTGGGAAAATAATTGTTATCAAATCTTTGTACAGTTGTTTTCTGGACACTGTAGAGATACTCAGTAGAAAATCGAACCAACAGGACTGAGCCACACCAGCCACACCGAGCCACACCAGGAACGGTAAAGGGGAGGTGGGAAAATCATTGATATCAAATCTTTGTACAGTTGTTTTCTGGACACTCTGTAGATATACTCAGTAGAAAATCGAACCAAGAGGACTGACCCACACCAGCCACACCAACAACGGTAAAGGGGAGGTGGGGAAATCATTGTTATCAAATCTTTGTTGATTTGTTTTCTGGACACTGTAGAGATACTCAGTAGAAAATCGAACCAACAGGACTGAGCCACACTGAGCCACACCAGCAACGGTAAAGGGGAGGTGGGAAAATCATTGTTATCAAATCTTTGTAGATTTGTTTTCTGGACACTGTAGAGATACTCAGTAGAAAATCGAACCAACAGGACTGAGCCACACCAGCCACACCGAGCCACACCAGGAACGGTAAAGGGGAGGTGGGAAAATCATTGATATCAAATCTTTGTACAGTTGTTTTCTGGACACTGTGTAGATATACTCAGTAGAAAATCGAACCAAGAGGACTGAGCCACACCAGCCACACCAGGAACGGTAAAGGGGAGGTGGGAAAATCATTGATATCAAATCTTTGTACAGTTGTTTTCTGGACACTGTGTAGATATACTCAGTAGAAAATCGAACCAACAGGACTGAGCCACACTGAGCCACACCAGCAACGGTAAAGGGGAGGTGGGAAAATCATTGTTATCAAATCTCTCTACAGTTGTTTTATACACTGTAGATATCAGTAGAAAATCGAACAAGGAGGACTGAGCCACACCAGCCACACTGAGCCACACCAGGAACGGTAAAGGGGAGGTGGGAAAATCATTGATATCAAATCTTTGTACAGTTGTTTTCTGGACACTCTGTAGATATACTCAGTAGAAAATCGAACCAAGAGGACTGAGCCACACACAGCCACACTGAGCCACACCAGGAACGGTAAAGGGGAGGTGGGAAAATCATTGATATCAAATCTATCACAATGAGTGCTACAGTTAAGACAGTGCCTATGCGTAGTTCTTAGTTTAGCTGTTAGTAGTTATTATTTATATGAACACCTCAGCAAGAGATCTCTTTCATTAAGCAGGTTGGTCGCGGAACCGATGACAGCCAATGAGGCAACCGTTGACACCCCAAGGGGAAACTAAGTTATCAGGCGCGAAGGCGCTGGAGCGGACCTCGGCGTGTTTGGCAAAAGGACGTCCCCTCGTTCATTCGACGCCACCGACGGGACAAGTAAGGCACAGCAGGCGCCAGGAGGTCCAAGGTGTTCATGAGAAAAAATACTACGGCAACTTCGCGACGCCACACTCCTACGGAATACAACTAAGCTTGTGAGCGGCTAGCTTTACTTCTACATGGCTGATACCACTGGTACTCGCGAAAAATACTTTTGAAGAATGCTGGTGGCCATATTTTTTTTTTTTTTTGCGACAGGGCCATCCCCCTGTCAGCGAGGGGCGATGCAGAAATTTGAGGGGGGGGGGGGGGCAGGACATCCGGACATCCCCCTGGATCCGCGCCTGGCGTGGGTTGTAGCGGATCGTTCAGTAATGTTAGGCCTTCGTCTTGGATGTAATTCCATATGCCGTGCCCTTCTTGTTGCTTATTTTGTAGCCCCAGGCCATGTTCCTGGCGTTAAAGTCGCCTACTATTAATAGCGGCTTGTGTCCGCAGAGCCTGAGTGTTTTGTTAACGGCCTCTATTATCGGGGGGTGGTTCGATCGGGGTGCGCTATACACTTGAGAATAATAGGCTCGCTTGTCCTCTCCTCTGTGGAATTATTTCCACGAGGAGGCAGTCCGCGTCCTTCGTGTCTATTTCGTGTTCGACGGCGGTCAGGTTTCTGTGGACCACGACGGCCGCACGCGGATTTTGCGCCTCCCGTTTTTTCGTATGTTTTATAATTTCTGAGTTTGACTTTAGTTAGCGTTTCTTGCAGTGCTATGATGCAGGAATTTCCGGCTTGTCTAAGTTTTGGATGTGGAGTTGTAGGTAATTGTCCCGCTTTGGGCGGAGCCCCTGCAGTTCCACTGCCATATTTTGATTTCCTTAAGATTTTCCTCCATATTGGTTTGCTCTTTGTACCTGAGCGTTTATGAGACCGGATTTGGATAGTGAATCGCTACGAGTTGCTCGGCATGATCTGTGAGTTGAGTTTGTTATCGTGGCTACGGTAGCCTCTGTTTGGCTTGTCTGGTCATCTAGGGCGTCCATGCGCCCGTTAGTTGCGTAGCTAACGCGCCAATTTGTTCCTTCATGTCTGCCCTGATTCTGTCTTCGGTTGCTACTATCTTCTCCTCCATGCGATCAAGTCGGGTGTTCAAGCCTTGGATTAGGTGAATTACATCGTTTAGTGTGGGGCTTTCCGCGTCTTTGACCGTTTCGATCGGTCTCTTTTTAGCCGGGGGGCTTCGTTGTGGTGACGAGGCACGCGAGGATGCCGCAGAGGGGGGTACTGAGCTGTTGGGATTTCATAGAAGGGTGTGTTGTTTTGAGCTTCGTGCTTCTTTCTGAGGGGTGTTTCTACCCTGTAGGTTTACAATCATTTCCTTAAGCTCTTTGATTGTTTCATTTTGTCTTTCAATTATAGCCTGAGCTCTGCGTTGCCATCTCTCTCTCGGGAGGTCTGCGGTTTCCAGCTCACCTGTTTTGGGCGTTCTTGGTTGTCGGATTTCGGGAGGGGAGGGGAAGGAGGTGGAGTGGCTCCGACTTCTCCGGTATCTGTGGGTGGCTGGCGTTGGACCTTCCCCGGCTCCTGGAACGGTGTCCTCCGCTGTCTTGTTGTTGTCCTCGTTGCCATTGGCTTTCGGTGGGTCTTCTTCCCCTGTAGTTGGGTCTTTCGAAGCGGGCCTTGCAGCTTCTGGTGTGCGTGAAATGGTCTCCGTTGCACAGGATGCATTTCAGAGTGCAGTCCGGTCTCTCCTTGGCCGGGTGTTGCGTCCCGCAGCGGTTGCATAGGTTGGGTCTTTTCTCTCGGGCAGACGTCGGCTCTGTGTCCGGCCCGTCGGCAGTTAAAGCAGGCTTCCGTTTTGGCACGGAAGGGGTTAGCACGGGTATAGTCCCTCCGAACAAACGGATTTGGCTGGGTACCTTGTGGGTTCCAGCAAGGTTATTAGTAACGATGAGGTCTTGCCTAGCCTTCTTGCTTCTGCAATTTGCACCCTTTGTTGAGGTCCTGGATGTCTTCGAGGATTTCCTCGCGGGTTTGGTCGTCGAGCACGTTGTAGGCGATTCCCTTGATGGCTTCGTCCGGGGCCGGAATGTATGCATTGACAGGGTATATCTGGTCCATGATTCTGAGGTTTTGTAGACTGACGTATTTCTTGACTCTCTCCGCCGATGGAGAGCTCACGGTGAAAGAATATTGGTTGGATTGACACGCACCTGGTCTTGCTTTCGAGCTGTAGCGATGTCCGTGTCGGACCTCTGGCATACCGTTTGCAGGAGGGTGGTGGCGTGTGGGAACGGAGATCGAGGCCTCCTTTCGGTCGGAAAACCACTTTATAATCCGTGGCCCGAAGGCGTGGAAGTGGTCTCCTTCTTCTGATTGTTGGTCGGCCAGCGGCCGATTTCTCTTTCTCGGCGGCCTTGCCATTGCCGTCGTCGGTCCGTGATGGATGACGTAGCGGCGTCGCAGTTTTCTTCTTAGGGTGGACTAGGTCGCGGGCCTTGATGGCCAAGGGCCAGAGCTTTTCGTTGTTATACTCTTCCGGGGAGATATCCTCCCCATCCACGGTGCACTCCATTCGGGCTCGGCGCCGGCGGCGGCAGAGAGAGGCCCTAGTCGAGCTAGGCCTAAAGTAGGCCCAGCTCGAGTACGTGCAGCTCGGGGTAGAAGTTCCCGAAGATCGGGCTAGGGGCAGGTCTTGTCTCCAAAAACGTAGCGGTTGGGTGCACAGCACCACTCACTGACCTCGGTGTGACGTTCCCGGGTCCTCGCAGTCTGTAATGTCGCCAAAAATTGGTCGAAACTCGGCAGCCCATACGAAACACGTCCGCACTGCTCTGCGGCAAGATGACGTCCTCCCGGCAGTTGGGAAAAACTGGCACAGCATCTTCCTTCAAGCGAACTATACCGCTGTTAACTTCGAGTGTTCTTCCGGTGATCTCATCGCAATGCGTCACTTTGTGATGAAGTCACATTGTTTAGAAGTGAAGTCGCATACCTGTTTCGCGCAGACAAAAAAAAAAAAGTAAGTGTAAAAGTGATATTCTGAAAATAAACTCAGACCGACTCACTGTGGCTTTATAATCACAGTGAAATAAAAATGTTAACTCAGCAGCTTCTCCGTCCTATGAATCTATTCATTGACGTTTCTATTCAGTTTTACTTAGCATTACTCACCCAACTGTTCCAATGTACTGTTACTAAATCTACAATCCTGTCGACTAAAAGGACGAGGACCACGTAATTAATACGTGAGGCAAAACCCAAACATTCGCATTCGCTGATTTTAATTAGTACTTCTATCTGCCTACTTACCTTCGAATATGCGCTTGGCGTGAAATGCTCCCTTGGAAGGCTCGCAGCCACTGATCCTTGCGATTACGTCCTTCGGGAATGAAACACGTGAACCTTGGGTTCACGGTCGTAATTTCCCCTACAACAGGAACGCAACAGCGAGCCCATGTTGCAGAAAGCACACAACCACGTGTGGTTCAGTATTCACTCAAGGGAAGTCACACAGCTCTTCACCTACACACGATGGCATCGCTATCACAAACCTACATACGTAGTGTCACTTTCAAATAAATCCACAAATGTAAATGAAAATAGAAAAAGCACACGAGAAATCGAGAAACGAGCAAGCCACGTGCAACTTTGACCCATCCGCGACGACGAAGTTCAGCGACAATGCATGATGGACGATGCGACGGGTCAGAGGACACCAGATGACAGTGCAACAGGGCAACTAGTGTGACGTAGCGCACCTGTGGAGAGAGGGATAACAAGGCTGAAGCTAGTCTATAGACTAGCTTCAGCCTGTCTAGGTGGTGTTGGACGGACACGTCTGTTCATGCAGAGTAGAGGAGCGCTGGTTCATGTCAACGAGCGAGATCGTTAGGCACGCCGTTTCCCATGCGTTTGCACGTGGTCCGGCCATGGCCGCTCAAGTGAATCGTAACCGACTGCACGTGGTCCTGGCATGGCCGCTCTAAGTGAATCGTAACAGCATACACGCATGCATGACACTGTATGCACCTGTCTCTCTTGTGACATTTTGTGTGTATGTGTACTGCACCATAGTGCTTGTATCATTCTACGCTGTGTTTCTCCATGGAGAACGTTCGCGATCTCAGGACGAGTCGAAATGCCATTTTATAATATGCCTTACCAGTGTGATGTTGTGCGACGGCGATCCATTTTCATTTACTCACGTTGAAAGGAGTAGCCGCCGCCATTTCTTGGTACCAACACCATCCGTCTTTATTCACGTCAATAAGAGAAAAAAATCCACCGAGTTCGTTCCCTCTCTCTCGCTACCCCCCTTTACTTCCCGCACACATAAGTGTCCACACTTCAGCAACACATCTACCTAAAAACGATAGCTGCTTCTTCCTTTCCTCAGCCGTTTGTGATAATGAAATTGTTCTTTGCATCCGGCGTCTCAAATATTGACCACCCCTTCCCTTGGATTGCTTATTTGGTATGCTGCCACCCGGCATAGAACGGAAACTGCTGGTGTATACGCATTGAAAGAGAGAGACGGCTGCCGCGTTTATAGAAGTAAGCATCTACAAACGGTTCTATAAACGCTGGCTGCCGCATGTGCTCAATCACCGGTGGAATGCAAATCGCCTGAAACAGTATATCGGCTTTTTCGGACGTGGGCGGATGCGCCACATGCATGTAAACCTTGCCGCATAGTATTTACCCACCGTGATGCGCTAATGAATGCGACATACGCGGGCCTCCGGACTTCTGGTAACGATGACCTGCAAATATATTGATTTTAACTTAATCCTATTAAAAAAAAAAAGAAACTATATATGGGGGCACCTAAGGAATTCTTATGTGTAATGCGAGAACATGTCGCTAAGTGTGTCGCTGAGTTAGCGTTGCGGCGAAATGTTGCTGGGTTTAGCGCTGCAGAGTTATGTTTCCGAGTGTAATGTTGCTGCTTATGAGGTCGCAACAACGCAAGACGCCAAACCGGCCATATTGCGATCTCTCAGCTGAGTTTTATTTGAGGAGTTCTCATTAAAGTAGTGTTTCACGCACATTGCGTTGAGTGTTCTTTCTCGATGCCACCGCTTTTCAGCACGATGACACCCCTTTGCCGTGCGATGACTACGTTTACAGCGGCACCATGCGTTGACACTACATTTCTTCATCGGGTTCGTAGGCAAACTCGCCTCATACTCTGTGGGGATGTCGTAGTCGTCGTCCGACGGTTGCCTGTAGCGCGTTGCATCTTTATCGTCGTCATCGGCCATGGGCTCCGGCGACGCGTCTGCGGGCCCTCGACAACGCGAAAGGCAGAGCGAGCGGCTGCACGGCAAGCTGCAGTAAAGCTGCAGCCGCTCGCTCTGCCGTCTAGTGAATCGTCCGCCAGGCAGAGCCCAACCACGTGCACATCAGTGTTGTGGAACGGGCGCCCCCGATTCAATTCCAATTCCATTCCGGGGAATTAAAACTTGCTGCAATTACATTCCTTTCAATTCCTCGGAATGAAAAAACTAGCCCATTCCCATGCACTCCGGGAATGACCAGGCAGTTCAATTGCATTCCTGTAATTCCTCAACGTAGAAAAGACATCATGAAAGTTTTATCGAGTTACGGATGAACGCACCCTAAAGCTGATGTCATCATACGCGTTAAGAACTGCAAAAATACGCAAAACACGTTACCAAGGTCGAGGGAAAGTAGCTTGGTGACATATACCTGGTAGAGTACAACCACCTTACTAATTCCCATAGAGGCAGTTCTCCCGCTACTTATAGTATTTGCATGGTCAGCATGTTTTAATGGCTTGTGATGTTTTAATATTGTTTAAGCCTAAATGTGTTAATGCTAAAATGACGACTAGCGTATTTTTATGCTGAGAAAAGTAGTGTTCATGGAGACTATATTATGGCGTCGTCAGGAGCAAGCAGCCTTTCGATGAATAGGCATAGAGCTGCTTGGTGCAATGAAGGCCGGCGTTATCTTCGGCTGCCTTGCCAGTCCTTTCTCTTGTTGCGTGTACTCACGTTCGTGCTTTCTTTTTAGGTGCCGAATCAATTAGATGAAACTCCGACTACAGAATGTATAGTTCGGAGCAAAGCTTGCAGCATGCAACTTTTTTGATTTCCTCACGGGTAATTTCAAAAGATTGTTTTCAATGTGCCATGTTGGCGGACTTACTGCGTGCATGAGCCCCTGGGCGCAGGAGTCAGTGTGGCACTGCCTTATGGAAGCATTTATTTGCAATAGAAGGCTGGAGAGGAGGGTAGGGGTGATAGCACAGACAGCCGAGGGGGAAGCTTCGAAGCATTGTCTAGCATTCACAGTATGAGCGAACTACTAAATGACCGTTGGGCTTCTCTAGCCTCCAACAGGTGCCATCGCGGCGGTGGCGCCACCCGGACCTCCCCTCCCTCCTGCCTCCACCCTAGAATAGAGCTCCCTAGAACAGAGCGAACGTGGGATTTGTTCGGCGCGAATCGTCACGTTAGGGAGGCGCCGCCGTGGCCGCAGTTACGTGGGCTCTCCTGCTTCGGCTGGCTTTCCGAACAAATGCTTTCAAAAGTTTATTCTCTCTGTCTCTGTATGGAGGAAGAGGGGGCACAGTTCATCGTGTACGACTGTGTGCTGCGCTGACCTAAAGACCTTTGTAGACAGAGTTTCGGGCAAAGGCGTCTGTTGTCTTGACAGGGGGGACAGCATTGCAAAAGGGTTGGGGAGGGGGGGAGGGATGAGTGAAGCAACAGAGGTAAAAAGAAAGAAGTGAAGGGTGGGGAGACAGCAGGCGGCCGAGGCGAAGGCGCCGCCGAGGTAAAAAAAAAAAAAAAAAAAAAAAAAAAGAAAAAAAGAAAAATGACAATTAGGCGTAACAGGGGGCGGGGGGGGGGGTAGTATGCCGGCTCGCGGTTACGCAATGAATCGAGACAAACTTCGGAACAACTTAGTCTGTAAGGAGAATTGTGGTAGGCGCGTTGCTTCTAAATGTATACTGTACTATCAGCCAAGCCATTTGAAAAATACTGCTTTATTGTTAAATTTGAGGCTCTGACTTGCTAATGTTTGAACGTGGGCTGCTTGGTTCTTCGGCATATTTTGACAAAAATCTGCGCGTAGACGAAAAAGCGCTTTATTTTCGCAAAAACACGTATTTCAATTCCCATTCCATTCCGGGCAAAAGGCGCTTAATTCCATTCCCATTCCATTCCAGGGTCTCGAAAATGTGGAATGATTCCGGAGTCATTCCAATTCCGGAGTGGTAACTCCGCAACACTGGTGCACAGACTCGAGGATACAGTCGAACCCGGATATATCGAACCCACATATAACGAATTATTGTGTATATCGAACTGTTGTAAAATCCCCTTGAAAATCCCATGCAAATGTATAGGGCTGGTGCACGCGTATTGACCCTTTTCGCGGAGCAGTTTGTTCTAGAGAAACGAGATGGCGCTTACGGCGGCGCGCCATACGTTGCCTCAGCGACAGCGCACGAATATGAAACCATTACCGCTTCTACCTTGCTTCTGTGCGATGAGCCGTTGGAAATGCAACTGATTTTTCACTAACGCACTGTGCTCCAATCATGCTGGTTTAAATCATGTGGATTGAAGACGCGTGCAGACGGTGCAGTAGTTGGCTGCAAAAATAGTGACTGGCATATTAAGGAATGGAATGAATATTGGGCCGATTTCGCGGACCGCTGCTGCAACAGTCCGTACGTGTTTCCGGCACTTCGAGATTTATGTACGGCTTTTCTCGAGGATACTGAAATTTGCGCATCCGCCAGCGTTGTATCAAGGTAGATATACTTGGTAGCGAAGCTTCCATAGAAGCCCATACGTTCCAAACATGGCGGTTTATCGGCGGTTCATGGGGCTTAGCGCCATCTATATGTAAGGAGGGAACACTTCCGGTGGAAGAAAAAATAATGTGACCTCATATCCGGTAAAAACAGAAGTGACGTCATTTGGTTCTCAAAGGCGCGAAATTTGTTTTCGGAGGCCTGCCACTACAGCTGTATATTTAAATGCCCCGCCATACGACTTGATGGGCGTTGCGAGCTTTCAGTGCGGAAAGCGACGCAGGAAAAGGTCAGCCGTACGGGTGTCGAAATCGCATCGCTGCACAGAACATACTTTCTTTGGAAGCCGACGAACGCTTTTGGCGTAGGGTGCTCGTCCTTTCGTCGGACGTCAAGCCCGTCGGCCAGCGCTGTCGCACGAAAACAACTAAATTAAACAATTACCTGGTGGTCGCAACTTACTGCTTTTGACTGAATAGGTTAAGAAACAATGAGACTACCCGCGTCACCAAATTCAGACAAACGTCGGCAAGCAAAACAACACAACATGTGTGGGGGGCGTATTGTAACAGGTTAACTTTACGAGTGCACCTTTCTGCACAGTTCAAGGGCTGCATTGCATTGTAAGTCATAGCGGCTTCAACGCCCGCCGCTATCAGTGGGCGCTCTTACGGTGGGCGCTGAAAGAATGTATTTATTGATAATGATCACGTAAAACAGAATTGTCTCTTCCTTTCTCGCCATCCGTATATAAAATTTATTAGGAACTTTATTTACGTTGAATGAATCTAACTGTGTCTCTCTTTATTCATAAAACGCTTTTTTCTTTCCCAATGTTTGTTCCCTCCAAACATAGTGGCGCTTCAATCTCTGCTCCCATAACCACCCTTGCTGATGTCGGTGACAATTCGTTCTGAACAGCTTTTCGCCCGAAGCTTCGCGACCTATGTGAATCGACCTTGGTTGTATCGCTAACCTTCAAAGAGAGGGCTTCAGCCTCGGTACGTCGGCAAGAGTCAGTACCGCTCGTAGCGCCGCTTCCTGTCATAGTAGGTTTCGCGCACAGTATCTACACCCATCTACCCCAACCGGCAGGGAAATTACGCCCACTCTTTCGCCAATGTGTCAAGAGTAAGTGAATGGGCGCACACTTGAATATATGTGCACTTTAGACGCACAATAAATGACGGACTACACCGATGGCACACGAATGGTCGAAGCTGAATATTTCGTGACGGTCCACGAGAGTCAGCGAGTTACTAGCGACAATACATCTTTGCTACAAGGTATTACAGTGTACAGAACAGCTACGTTTCAAGTCTTATGCGCAGCAAGAACAAATCCAATGAAACTGAGCACAACCGTGAGCGATTAGGCAGAAAATAATCAGATAGTGACCGCACCGAGGAACTTTACTGAGTCAGAAATAAGCCAAGCCGCTGCTTCAAAATATTTGCCAAATAAAGAACGAAGCGCAAAACACACTAATCCCGATTAATTTCATGAGCGGAAAGATTGGAATTCATATTTAGCCCCGCTTTTAGAGCAAGCACCGTATACGCTGCTCGCGCCGTTTGGCCGTAGCTTAATCAGCTCCGAACGCGCTTTGCATGTTCTCTGAAGCTGTGGGCAAAGCTTCGTGTCGTCCACCCAGTCACCGCCTACGATATCTCCCGAAACAGAAGTTTGCTAAGCCGCACAGGGCGTCATGCACATCCATTGTAAACACGGAGGCAACGGAGGTAGTTGAGGCAAGCAATGGACGCGTCACCACGTGACCAAACATGGCAGCGCCCACGGGATGGCTGCGAAGGGTCAATATACTAGAACGCCCCTTCACCAGCACATTCGATATATCGAACGCGGCGCCACGCCTACGACCTCAAAGTGCACTTCTTTGTGCACTTTGAGGCCTTCTGGCACCTGGAGGTGGAGAAAAGAATGTGCAGTCAGTCGAGCTGTTGGGCTAGCCCGCGTGCTACCTCGAACGTCAACATTCCTTCTTTCCAATTTTCGCGGCGTCGTCGCTTGGGTTGAGTTCCTATTCGTCAGTTCATTTTCCTCAAGCGATGGCCGCTGCAAACGTAAAGTAAAAAAAATCAGTTTGGACTTTGCAATGAAGTTGAAAGTGATACAGCAATTTTTTGCAGGTAAATAAAATGTGCTTGCGTGATGAGGCGCTGCAGTTTCTTTTTTGTGTGAGTGTGTGTGTCTGTGTGTTGTTATTTTTTTATTCGAAGCATTTGACAACGAGTCCGTTTGGAAGGCGCGCGTATTTTATTGCACAACATGAACGGATGCGTAAAATATATTTTTTTTTCAAGTTAGCTAACAAGTAAATAAAACTCCTTGCATATATAGTTATGACATTCTCCTACACGCGTCCTGCGATAAGGCACGATAAAAACCTCGGCTTGACGTAATTTAGGGACGGTCCACTTTACAGATGGACATTCGGGCCACATTGACCGTGATTTTGGTCGCCCCTTTCACGCTCGGTCGGTGCTCTTCGGCTTTGAAGAGGATTTCCTGGCCTCACGCTTCAGGTCGAGCGGCGTTAACGCGGCAACGAGCTCGAGGCCTCCCCCTCTTGATCATGTGTTGCGCTGTCCGATTTGTTCATTGCTTCGATTGTTGAACCAGCCTCTACCGACGGCGAAAAGACTTCTGTTGTGGTCTTCTGATTGTTGCGGTGAATCTGTTTGTTATTCTTGGCAGCTTCTTTCGCGGGCTGACACATCAATGGCAGCGACGTCGGCGCAGTGGCGGTTTGTGTTGAAGCCTCGGATGTCGCGGAGATAACTGTTCGCGGGACGTTCGTGGCCAACACTGCTCTGCCGCTTTCTATGATGGACTGCAGACGGCCTTTCACTGGCGCCTCACAATACTGACGAACGTCGCGAGGCAGACCTTCCGTGCAAGAGCGAAAAAGCTCGGGTGTCAGGCGGCAAACGTACTTGATTAACTTGGCTGCAAACTCGACCGCTTGCTTTTCGATCTGCTGCTCACTACGCAGCTTGGTGGGCAATGTCTCTGGTGCGTCCTTCGTGTGTAGAGAAACGCGGTTAACAGAGGACAGGTCGAAAATGCTAGGGTGCAGGTGAAACAGTCCGATCACTTCTAGTCTTGGGTAAACGGTGACCAGGTAACCTTTGCACTTTGGTGGTGCAGCACTAGCAGCACATATGATGTAATTAAAGCATATTGCCCTCGAAGGTGACGTCGCACCTATGTCTTTGAGGATGTGAATAAAATGGGCCACCGCCAACAGTTCGGCGTCTGAGTTCCAGCGTCTACCTGACGGGCACTTAATGCGAAGCCGCAGCTTGTTACCCGTCTCATTAATGTGAAATAAGGCGGGGTGGCCCCAGACTAGCTTCCTCACTGTTCTTTCCGCAGTTCTGGCGCCAAAAAGGTATTGTGTCACCGGTGACGACGTGTACTTGGCTCTGAATACGAGCTCTTTCAGAGAGACGACGGACGTGCCCTGGATCTGGAGATGCTGTCTTAGAAACAAAGCTGCAGCGTAGTGCGGGTCACGGTTCCTAAGGTAAACCGACCCGTTTTCGGCTCTCGTCATCCCGAAGTTTGCAGGGTTAAGCAGAAAGAACACGTCCAGATTGTCGCGATAGTTTTCAAACAGCAGCCTTCTGTCGTTGCTCCTCATGAAATCGAGGTACGATCTGAGCGTGTGTCCGGGGCACGGCTTCTCCATGGTCGCTCCAATCTTGTGCAGGAGATCAACGAAAAAATATACGAGGTCCCCTTCCCTTCTGTACGACGCCATGATCCTCTCACGGCAGCCTACAGTCAACCTTACCAGATGCGTGCCGTTGCTGTCGAGTGTGAAGTCTGACGGATGCGCCTTGCAAAAGAGCCGTAAACTGCCTCCGTATATGGTGTTCAGATGGGCAGCCATGTAGTTTGGGAGAGCCGACTGGCATCTATCAGAGGCCTCGGCGCCAACATCGCAGTGTCCTCCCAATATCTGTAGCGTTAAGTACTTGACCAGACACCTTTCGATGGCAGCGTGCGGCGAATTCTTGGCCACACGTACGCTATCCAATTTGCTGTCATATTCAAAGAAGCTAGGCCTTTCGCGCACGAAGCGGCGGAACCTGCCTTCGGCGTCGGGCTCCAGGTACGAGGCGTTTACCAGTGGGCAGCACCAAGTCATCAGGTTGCGCACCGGCCAACCGTGCTCGCAGTCGACTATCATAAGCATCTTCCACAGCCCCGACAGCAGGTTGAGCTCCTCCGCCGACATGGTCTGGATGACTAGCTGCGATTCTGCGAAAAAATAAAATAAAACTGCAATTATACGATGCTGAGCGACACACAACTGACACTATACGTCTCGCCAGGCCGACGGAATCAACGAAGGATTCTCGCAGGTTAGCGAGCAGCTACGCTCTAATCACCACGTTAGCGCCGCGGCTTCACGAATGTGGAGCTGGACGTAATTGCTACACGGGTCGCGTCCTGCAATCAGTGTCTACAACAATCAGTGTTTTCATCATCGCGATGCCCGCTTTCGTCGTCGGCTCCTGATTCCTGCGGTGATCATCTCACCCGGTCCAGATCGTATCAAGGCACAGTTGAGGAATCAACGGGGTTGGTTCGTGCACAGTTGGCAATGTGAATTATTCAAGAACTATTCGAAAAATATGCGCATTTGCGAAGAGCGACGTATTAGATTCGAGGACCGAAGGAAAGAGGACAATATTCGATTTGTTATGCGAAAGTGACGAATATTCCCACACCCCAAAGGCTTCATGTGTAGCTTCGTGCTACTGTCGGGTGGATGGCAACTTATCCCTTTCAGGAAGCTAAACGTGACGATATATATATATATATATATATATATATATATATATATATATATATATATATATATATATACATACCGAAAGACGAGATACTGCAGTCAAATTTTTCCAGCTTAATATCGAGAAAGTTAGTCACCGCTGAGTATTCAATTGGGTGGAGGCTTAAGAGCACAGTGTTCAGGTCGCTTGTAAATTGATCATCTGAGTTCGGTCAGTGGTAAGAGGCAATAAGAATACTAGTGCAAGAGAGAAGAATAGAGAAGGATACGTTAATACAGATAATTTCCTGCTGTCGATTCATAGCAACAAGAGAAAAATACGTTTGATCTGATAAAAAGCAATACACCACCGCCTCAGCGATTGATCCTGTCCAGTCATGAACAGCGTGAGCCTCTTGATCTCTCAGTAATTTACGAGTTTGTACATCTGAGGTTAACCAGGACGCAGTAAATATAGTGCTACCTGCGCCGTTATCTTGCAGCCTTCTATAGCAACCTTCTTTAGCAAGTAACTTTGCACATTTGTTAGTATTGACTTTCCTGGTGTCGTAGATGGGAGTAATTATTACATCGGGACAGACTTGAGCGCGGCAAAGTGTAAGATGCCTCTTGGGTGATTGGTTTAAAGAGGCAATTACACGGTCGTCCAACTACTCAGTTTATCGTTGTAACTGACAACAGAGAGATGAATTTGGTTATATATAGGCAAGCAAACTAGGCTCTCAGCGCACATTTTAACTCGAAATGTCAATTCGAAATTTCTACCGCCCAGCTCCTCTCACCGACAGCAATTTTGGCATGAACTGTATGGCGCCAGGAAATGTAGGGCCACCACAGGGGCCGTATTCTGTAACGTTCCCCTAGGCGAAATTTCTTTTTTCGCTTTCAGGCGTGCGCTGATTGGCTGTTTTAGCAAAATTGAATGAGCTGATTGGGTGGTTGAGCCCGACGTCATTCAATTTTGCTCAACCAGCCAATCAGCGCGCCCCCTGAAAGCGAAAAAAGAAATTTCGCCTAGGGGAACGTTTCAGAATACGGCCCCAGCTGAGTCATCTGCTTCGAAACAGTCTGCAACCTCATCGGACGGCTTGCTCCACTCGCTCTGGCAACATACGGCGCAGCAGCGGCAGCAACGGCGTCGCCATTGATATGGGCGCGCGATTCCTTCACTCGCGCGATAAGATCAGCACAAACCCAAGAATGCCTGCCGAACTCAAGCTTTATCGTATGGCGACCATGATGTATTTCCAGCTCCTGCAAATGCTTCCGGCACTCGCAATAAGCAAAGGTATGGCCTTCGAGATTGGCGTCCCTTACTTCGGGGGAGTCGTCGCTGGAGGCATGCTGGGGGATGCGTTTGATTTCGTCACCAGTTAGCGTTGCCAGACTGCTGTACGGTTCAATTACGACATAAAAAAAATTCAAAGAGAAATTTTTGCCGCCCAGAATGCGCCCAAATTTTGCGAGCTTGCTGTTGGATGCGTACGGTAAATATGCAATGCTTAGTTAAAGCTTGAAAATTTGGTGTCATGGCTCCTCTAAGTTGAGTAACTGCAGAAGTATCATGATTGTAGGTGAAGTGCTTGTTATTCGTGATCCGCTTAATGAAGCGCATGTTTAAAGCCGAGTTATATTGCTGAGCACGCGCACAAGGTGTACCCGCAACCTTTACAACCCGTTTGCATGACGACAACCATGTGCGAACATTTACTATGGAGTTTCATACGATCATTACCCTGGTGGGAGCTGCAAGTGGGGCGCATTCAGTCCGCATGGGATTGATGGTACAGGTCCATGGATTTGCCTAGACTTCGTCCTTCTGGCTTCAAACGGCTTCGTGACGTTCTAAACTCATCCTTTTCAATAACCTACTAAATAATTAAATAATGATTACTAAAATTGTCCGATGGGAGGATTCGAACAGAGGAGTACGTTGTTGCACAGAAGCCCGATATTGAAACCACGGACGCAGGCATCGATAAGCGGCGTAGAACACCCGTATGAATTTCTCGCGGGCAAGAAAGTGCGTTGAAAAACGCTTGGCACGTTTCGATTTGGCCACCTCGGTAGGCTGAAACACTGCAATTAGTAGCGATCACGCGTGTTCGCAAAGTGTTCTGCATGCACTTGGAAAAGTATGGATTGCATTGAACCTTTATGACAAAGAAGGCAGATAAAGCGCAATAAACAAAACCACGTCTGAAACCATGAAGCACGAATCACAGACAAATCATTCGCATGGTGGCTGAACGATCGCAGCGTCAGAGTTCGTTGCGCCAACAAAAAAGCACCCATTATTAAATCTATGGCCCCCGCCACCATCGTGAAGGATGGTGCTGACGACCGCAGGGCGCGCCTGCAAAGTTCGTGGGCTGCCTGCGCTCTGCTACAAGTCTAATTGAGTTTGCTGGGGTGTTCTGACACACATATATAGCGTGTTCACCGCATAACGTAGCCCTGCGAACGCAATCCCCGCAACGGGATAGGTGGGATATATCATGCACCTGGCGCCAATTGCCCCACGAACGCGTCGTTGACTAAATACAAAGCGAAATAGGTGGGAGGCTTCTACTGCAGGAGCGGCAACCTTTGTCGAGTTTTACGTCATTCTGGATTCTATCAGAGCGAAGTAGTGCACGAAAAAAGAAGGCAGTAAGCCAATTAGCGCGGAATGCTGCGATTATCTTGAGTACTCGATCGTGTAGCAATTCCGCGCAGTCATCTGGCACAGCTGAAGGGTAGCCTCGCCAAGGCTATAGAGTATACGGCCATACACTCGGATCAGCTTGTCGCGGCTACAGTTGCCCGGCAACTCATCCGTGGCTCACGAAATCAGACGGCCGTCGCCTACGTAACACAGCATTAGGCAAGTGACGCCGCTCATTACGACGGTCCTGTATATGTAGCTCATAAGTGTTGAAAACGGATAACGTTATTATTACTCACTGTATCTTGCTGTTGTATTTGTTTGTATTTTCCCCACTCCCCTCTGTAATGCCTTTGGCCTTGAGGGTAAATAAATAAATAAATAAATAAATAAATAAATAAATAAATAAATAAATAAATAAATAAATAAATAAATAAATAAATAAATAAATAAATAAATAAATAAACTAACTAACCGTGTGTGCGCTATACAAGCTCTTTTAAATACCCTGTGTGACTGTTGAATGAAAGCTACTGCACTTCACTGTTACAGTTAGTGTGAAATATGGGTGCACGGTCGGCACGGCCACGAAGTGACCGATCTCACAATTGAAGACGGTATACGCCTTATTTTGCGCAATTCTGTAACTTGTGGCCGAAAATGTACACGAAGACATATTGCTTGAAGGCTCAACTTGAAAGCATTAGGTTAATATATAGCCCGAAAACGAACAGCCTCCACGAATCGCCCATACATCGTGCTTGGCGTGGGCGTAAGGTTTCCGGCTGAAGTTTCGAAGTGCATTCTTGCGCTAAGTTCGAGGAAGAATACCGGAAATTAGAGCAAAATGAATATCAAGATTACGTAGCAGGAAACCCGGCAGATATAGGAGTGCGCGGCACGAAACAAGAAGAAACATTGGGAATATAACGTTTAATTAATGCCGCACTGAGGCGTCGCAAATGAGGCAGGGAGCAGGCGGAGGGTGCACAGGATCCAAGCGCTCCAACCAGACAACTCAAAAGCGAGCGCCTCAACAGCCCTCTATCCCTTCCCTATCGGTACATATATCCATCAGGCACATCGACGTCACTGCCACCACATAAGGTTTAACCCTGAGTCGGTCGCAGTTCGTGGCGTTTTATATGAGGGGAGTTTCATATAGAGGCGTTTTATAGAACCGCAATTAACGCGAAAGTATACGGAACACGCGTGGCGAATTTTCTGCTCTATACGGCGCACCGTTTCAGTAACGCATCCCCCGCGCAACCGTTCTTGAACGCATTAAGGCATTGGAACTTCTTTGAGCCAGGTTAACAAAGCCAGTTTGTCTCCAACTATTTAAGTTATCGAAAAATACAATATTCATCATCAGAACTGAGAGCTGGGCGAGTTGGTGTGGTTCCATCTGAACAAAACACGGCGCGAAAAGGACGTCGACGAGCAAAGAAACGACAAACACGAGCGTCCGTGTTTGTCGTTTCTTTGCTCGTCGACGTCCTTTTCGCGCCGTGTTTTGTTCAGATACAATATTCATCATAAATGGATTCCGGAAACTAGTAAGAGCGCACACCCGCCGCGGTGGCTTAACGGCTATGGTGTCGCCCTGCTATATAAGCACGAGGTCGCGGCGTCAAATCCCGGCTGCAGCGGCAGCAATTCGATGAGGGCGAAATGCGAAAACGCCGGTGTTCCGTGCATTGGGGGCACGTTAAACATCCCCTGGTGGTCAGCATCAATCCGCAGTCTCCCACTACGGCGTGGCACCTCATAATCAAATCGTGGTTCTGGCACGTAAAACCCCAACATTCATTCAGTCACAGCGCGCAAAGGGCGATCGAAGGATGGTGAGATAAAACATGGGTCCTGCGCTATAGTATTTACGGTATGTACAAAATTACCTCAGACCGACTCACGCAACATGACAAGTTATGCTTATACTCGAGTCTGCTTCTTTTTTACAGCGTAAGCTGTTATGGGCTCATTCTAACAAGCGTTTTGGTTGGTGATGGTCTCCGTCGCCGCTGGTGTTGTCCGTTGCAGCTTTTGCCAGTAATGAGAAAAAAAAAGAAAAAAAAAACAGTTCCCGCCGGGATCGAAACCGTGCCCGCGGCCTGGAAGTCAGCGACTCTTCCACTGAGGCACACCTTTTTTTTTTTTTACATGGTATTTATTGCATCATGTATATGCGAGAAAAATACTATCTGCGAAAAACTTGCAAGCACCAGCCAACACATCTCATATTCATGATGCTAAAATTTCATTAGGCACATTCTGCAAACACAAAAACTACAAGTAGCTTTGATCTTACAAGGGTGGTAACGACAAGCAACGTAACAAGAGGTGGTACCCAATCCGGTTGAAACTCTGTCAAGTCATACATGTCCTTCAAGAGACCAATCATTTGTGCGTAGTGAAATTTCGACGAAACAACAGGTTGAGCGTTTCGGTCTAACATGCGCGTCTTTCATAAGCTATGTAGTCCAATTACGAAAAACATATCAAAAGGCACGTCTTCTGCGTGGGGTGCAATCAAGTATCGGATGGTATGGCGATTCAAAATGAAGTCTTTCTTGAGAGTTCTTTGGAGCACATCCCAAAATAATATTGCGTCTTTACAACTTATGAAGCAATGCCCTATAGTCTCAGGTACATCACAAAGGCAACAATTCACCGTGGATATAAAAATTCCTTTTTTGTGCAACCAAGTTTTGACAGGTAATGTTTCACAGTGTAACCTAAAGAAAAACATGGGGATAAAGGGATCTTGCGGACTCGTTAAAGTACGTCATTCCCTGGCAAACTGGAGAACGTAGAACGGTAAAGGGGAGGTGTGAAAATCATTGATATCAAATCCTTGTACACTTGTTTTCTGGACACTGTAGAGATACTCAGTAGAAAATCGAACCAAGAGGACTGAGCCACACTGAGCCACACCAGCAACGGTAAAGGGGAGGTGGGAAAATCGTTGTTATCAAATCTTTGTACAGTTGTTTTCTAGACACTGTAGATATACTAAGTAAAAAATCGAACCAACAGGAGTGAGCCACACTGAGCCACACCCGCAACGGTAAAGGGGAGGTGGGAAAATAATTGTTATCAAATCTTTGTACAGTTGTTTTCTGGACACTGTAGAGATACTCAGTAGAAAATCGAACCAACAGGACTGAGCCACACCAGCCACACCGAGCCACATCAGGAACGGTAAAGGGGAGGTGGGAAAATCATTGATATCAAATCTTTGTACAGTTGTTTTCTGGACACTGTGTAGATACTCAGTAGAAAATCGAACCAAGAGGACTGAGCCACACTGAGCCACACCAGCAACGGTAAAGGGGAGGTGGGAAAATCGTTGTTATCAAATCTTTGTACAGTTGTTTTCTAGACACTGTAGATATACTAAGTAAAAAATCGAACCAACAGGAGTGAGCCACACTGAGCCACACCCGCAACGGTAAAGGGGAGGTGGGAAAATAATTGTTATCAAATCTTTGTACAGTTGTTTTCTGGACACTGTAGAGATACTCAGTAGAAAATCGAACCAACAGGACTGAGCCACACCAGCCACACCGAGCCACATCAGGAACGGTAAAGGGGAGGTGGGAAAATCATTGATATCAAATCTTTGTACAGTTGTTTTCTGGACACTGTGTAGATATACTCAGTAGAAAATCGAACCAAGAGGACTGAGCCACACTGAGCCACACCAGCAACGGTAAAGGGGAGGTGGGAAAATCGTTGTTATCAAATCTTTGTACAGTTGTTTTCTAGACACTGTAGATATACTAAGTAAAAAATCGAACCAACAGGAGTGAGCCACACTGAGCCACACCAGCAACGGTAAAGGGGAGGTGGGAAAATCATTGTTATCAAATCTTTGTAGATTTGTTTTCTGGACACTGTAGAGATACTCAGTAGAAAATCGAACCAACAGGACTGAGCCACACCAGCCACACCGAGCCACACCAGGAACGGTAAAGGGGAGGTGGGAAAATCATTGATATCAAATCTTTGTACAGTTGTTTTCTGGACACTGTAGAGATACTCAGTAGAAAATCGAACCAAGAGGACTGACCCACACCAGCCACACCGAGCCACATCAGGAACGGTAAAGGGGAGGTGGGAAAATCATTGATATCAAATCTTTGTACAGTTGTTTTCTGGACACTGTGTAGATATACTCAGTAGAAAATCGAACCAAGAGGACTGAGCCACACTGAGCCACACCAGCAACGGTAAAGGGGAGGTGGGAAAATCGTTGTTATCAAATCTTTGTACAGTTGTTTTCTAGACACTGTAGATATACTAAGTAAAAAATCGAACCAACAGGAGTGAGCCACACTGAGCCACACCCGCAACGGTAAAGGGGAGGTGGGAAAATAATTGTTATCAAATCTTTGTACAGTTGTTTTCTGGACACTGTAGAGATACTCAGTAGAAAATCGAACCAACAGGACTGAGCCACACCAGCCACACCGAGCCACATCAGGAACGGTAAAGGGGAGGTGGGAAAATCATTGATATCAAATCTTTGTACAGTTGTTTTCTGGACACTGTGTAGATATACTCAGTAGAAAATCGAACCAAGAGGACTGACCCACACCAGCCACACCAACAACGGTAAAGGGGAGGTGGGGAAATCATTGTTATCAAATCTTTGTAGATTTGTTTTCTGGACACTGTAGAGATACTCAGTAGAAAATCGAACCAACAGGACTGAGCCACACTGAGCCAGACCAGCAACGGTAAAGGGGAGGTGGGAAAATCATTGTTATCAAATCTTTGTAGATTTGTTTTCTGGACACTGTAGAGATACTCAGTAGAAAATCGAACCAACAGGACTGAGCCACACCAGCCACACCGAGCCACACCAGGAACGGTAAAGGGGAGGTGGGAAAATCATTGATATCAAATCTTTGTACAGTTGTTTTCTGGACACTGTGTAGATATACTCAGTAGAAAATCGAACCAAGAGGACTGAGCCACACCAGCCACACTGAGCCACACCAGGAACGGTAAAGGGGAGGTGGGAAAATCATTGATATCAAATCTTTGTACAGTTGTTTTCTGGACACTGTGTAGATATACTCAGTAGAAAATCGAACCAACAGGACTGAGCCACACTGAGCCACACCAGCAACGGTAAAGGGGAGGTGGGAAAATCATTGTTATCAAATCTCTCTACAGTTGTTTTATAGACACTGTAGATATACTCAGTAGAAAATCGAACAAGGAGGACTGAGCCACACCAGCCACACTGAGCCACACCAGGAACGGTAAAGGGGAGGTGGAAAAATCATTGATATCAAATCTTTGTACAGTTGTTTTCTGGACACTCTGTAGATATACTCAGTAGAAAATCGAACCAAGAGGACTGAGCCACACCAGCCACACTGAGCCACACCAGCAACGGTAAATGGGAGGTGGGAAAATCATTGTTATCAAATCTTTGTACAGTTCTTTTCTCGAAACTGTAGATATACTCAGTAGAAAATCGAACCAAGAGGACTGAGCCACACCAGCGCTTAATGCTAGCAAGCGCTGAGCCACACCAGTGCTTGCTAGCATTCAGCGGAAAAATGCCTTAGGAACGTGCCCTAGCGCGTCATCAAATACGCGATGAGACAAGCGCGCCGCGTAGCGTCGATACGTGCACACTGTGCATTGCATTTGCCTATCATTACACCAGGTGGCACGCCATGTAGCAGAATGGAGAAAGAGGTAAAGAAAGTTGGCAACCAAGTACAGGATAAGCGAAACTGTAAATAGACAACCAGGAGTCATCAGAAAGAAAGTGAGAGAAATAGAGACAGTGATTTGGATGCAAAGAATGGAAACAAAAAGGTCCACGGAGATGTACAAGAATCAGAAGAAAGAAATTAAAAGTGAAAATCTGTATGATAACACAAAGGGCAGTGCCTTGCTATTTGAGGCTCGAGCCGGTTGCCTAAGGACCAAGACATACCGGAGCAAATATTCGGAACTAGATGAGGCATGAGTATAGAACGACACGACCGTGCGACGCCCTCGTACTCACACTGAACAACCCCATCACCTACGCGAAGAAGGTTAGGGACGGGCCGTGCCATCTCCATTCGAATGCGCCGATTCCCTGTACCGACGCTAGAGAAACCCGGCACGCACTCTTCGGAGATCCCTAGCACCTTGCCAAAGACCTCTAGCTCGGTGGAGAGAGCTTGGTCAGGAAGGTCCGGGGTAGCCAAAAACTGTAACCATTTTCGACCGAAGACCACGATACTCAAACTGAATAACCACATCATGGACCTTCAACTCGGGATCAGGTGGTAAGCAATCAACCGTGGCCTTCGTCCTAAACGTAACCTCAAAACCACCCGCACCAAAATCCTGCACAGACTTGCAACTCCGACTGTGAAAAGTGCTGTACAAGAGCCTTGCAGATGTCGACATTGGTCGCGCCTTTCAGCACACGACCAAAAAATGTAAGCGGCCGAAGCCACGCAGGGGCCACCATCTCGGTGAAAACCACGTGTCCCTAAGCGCCTAGGAGCTCCACAATTGCCATGACAACAAGTGTTAAGCGGAAGTCACGTCACCCGCAGTGCCACGCCCCCGCTGTATCTTCTAGCAACCGGAAAGTCGCAGCCGGGTGAGCGACGAGTGCGCGTCCTCGCCGGACTTCCAATAAAGTTATTTCATTCACTCACTCTTGTTATGCAATGTGAGAAGCGCGCCGCGTAGCGTCGTTACGGGCACACTTAATATTTAAGTTGCAAATTAATACGCCAGGTGGCACGCCATGTAGCAAGCAGTTTAGCTTCACTTGTAGCTTCACTCTCACGAGTGAAGCCGACGGGAGCGGACGTGTCGAGTCGAGGTGCCATTTCAGCGCAGCAGGAGCAGCGTGCCAAAGAGATAAGTTTTGTTATTTTATATTTCACTTTTTGGTTTTTTTAGGAGGGTTAGCTTAGCCAAGCAATCTTTATAAATTATTTTAAGGCTTTCTCACTTTCTTGGTCTTCTCGCTTAGATAAAAGTAGGTAAATTTTTTTTTTCCCACATCTACGCCTTGTTAGTACGAGATGATGGTTGGTACTAGGGGGAACCCACGCGTGCGTTGTTCTGAGTGCGAGCGTTCCTACGCGCTGGAAGAAACGCGGTTTAAGTCAGCACGCGAAGCGAATGGTGCAGATTTTATCTGTAGGATATGTGTGCTAGGGTCGCGGCTAGACCGCCTAGAGCAAGACAAAGATAAGTTAGCTAAGCGGGTTGGAAAGCTAGAAAAGCAACTTGAAATCGAGCAGAAGCGGAGGAAGGAGGCAGAAGAAAAGCTAGCTAACGCAGAAATCCAGCTGAGCGCCACCATTCTGCAAAGCAATGATGAACGCATCGAGGCGAGCACCGCGAACGGAGCTGGCTCCGATGCGAGTGCAGAGACAGCCGAACCCGCCACGCCGGGAAGCAGTGGCGGAAACGTCAGTGATAATCACGAAGGGGATACCACTGACGCGGCCGGGGAAGAAAACAAAGCCAAGGGCAAGGATAAGAAAGGAGGGGAGGGCATTGTGACTTCGGGGGCAGCTTTCGGCGGTGAGGAGGAAGGAAAGCGTCGAGTTGTCTTTGTTGGGGATTCCAACATGCGTAAAGTAGAACCGGCGATAGCAGAGAGGGTAGGGGCAGACGAACGAGTCCAGGTTAGCGCGCTTCCCGGAAAGCCGATTAGAGAGGTGATAGCGAAGGCCAAGGAACGCATGTGGGACACAATGGAGGAGAGACACCTAGTGGTGATAATGGGCGGAGTGATTGACGTACTGAACGGACGAGGAGCAGGAATCACAAAGCAAATAGCCAAAGGGGTCACCGACCTGCGGAATGTTTCAAAAGAAGTACAAATCGCGGTGTGCACGGTACCAGAGGTTGAAAGGCAAGGTTATAAAATTGAAAGGGCAGTTCTTGCAGTAAACAGGGAAATTTGGACTCTAGCTAAAGCAATGAATTTTACGGTCATTGACATCAACCGAGAAGTGCACCGAGCAGGCCGCGAAGGCGCTTTTGTGCGTGACGGGATACATTTTAGTGAAAGTGTAGCAACACCGGTCGGAAGTCGATTCGCGGCACGAGCTGTAGCTTTTTTAGGCGGGCCCCAGGCAATCAGGAAGCAGGATTGAGTATTGAACATAGCGAAACACCAGTAAAGGGCAGAATTAGGCGACCAGGAGTCAGGAAAAGACGCAGAAAGGATAAGAATAGAGAAGGTAAAATTTGCTACATTAACATGCAGGGTGGTCGTAAGCAGGAAAAATGGCTGGAAATTCAAACGCAACTGAATGATGAGGCGATTAGCGTGTACGCCTTGACCGAAACGCATCTACGAGATTTGGAGCAGCCGCCTGTTATTGACAACTTTGTATGGGAAAGGTGCAACAGAATGACCGGGTCATGGAAAGGCGGAGGCGTAGGCGTACTAATTAGGCGAGGTCTGAAGTGGCGAAGGGTAAACGAGACATTGAAAGAGCATTTATGGATTAGTGGTACATGGCAAGGTAAAAAGACGTGGCTGGGAGTAGCTTACCTATGGACAGGTAGTGATAGCAGGGAAAAAAATAAGGAATTGGTCGATTGCATTAGAAGCGATATTAATGAGTTCAGTAACTCGGGCCAGGTGATATTAGTGGGAGATATGAACGCGCACATGGACGATTTAGACGGATATACTGATTACAACGGCTCTCTAGTGCTGGATTTGTGTGATGAACAGAACCTTATAGTAGTTAACAGGGAAAATAAGTGTCATGGACAGGTAACGTGGCAATGCGGAAACAGGCAGTCATGTATCGACTACGCCTTAGTCTCAGAAATGGTCTACGAACAACTGGAACAAATGATAATAGACGAAAATGGAAAAAATAGCCTGGGAAGCGATCATAGACGTTTAGCATTAAAGTTTGGGAGAGATACCAGCGCAGAACATGAACCAATAGCCTCAGAGTTTTTAAAAATGAATGACGAGCAAATAACAGAGATCGCAAACAACATAGAGAAGAAAATTGAGGCTTTTCCTACAGCAGTCTGGGAATATAAGGAACTGGTGGAGGTTATGCAGCATGAAATAAGGCGGACACGGCAATACAATTGTTGGATTGGAAAGAGGAAACCACGTAAGTGGTGGAACAAGGAAATTAAACAAGCTATAGAAGAGCGCAAAGAGGCATCTAGGGTTCATCGAGAAGCCAAAAAGTTGGGATTACAAGAAGAAGAGGTGCTCCTTAGATGGAATACATACAGAGAAAAGAAAAGGGTTGCGAGTGAGCTCGTGCAAGCGAAAATTAAATGCGCAAGTGAACGTTGGGTGCATAACATTCACAAAAGAGACAAAGGCGCCCCAAAAAGATTCTGGAACCATATAAAAGCACTCGGAGCTCCAACTAGAAACTCGCAAACGGCTATAAGGGATGAAGACGGTAACATCTATGAAGGCGATGATGCGCTGCGGTACATCACAGACGTTATCAGGCATAACTTCGGTACGAGAAAAAGTGTAGTTCAGACAACAGATCCAGCAACAACAGAGAGGCTTGAGAGATCAAAATTCAGCATAGAAAGCTTCTATTGGAAAAAGGCAGCAGAAAATGTCCCTAACAACACGGCAGCAGGACCCGATGAAATCCCAATACAGCTAATCAAAAACCTCGGTCCAAAAAGCAAGGCACTGCTGACTAATGCCATAGAGCGAGTGATTAGAACAAAGAATATTCCCGTTGGATGGCGTGAAAGCAAGATGAATCTCATCTACAAAGGCAAAGGAGATAAGGATAAGACGAGCTCGTACAGGCCAGTTACAGTAACGTCGGTGATATATAGAATGGCAATGCAAGCCATAAAATTAGAACTGTCGAAGTGGGTGGAGGAAAACGGTGTATTGGGGGAACTACAGAATGGGTTCAGGCCAGGCAGACGCTTAGAAGACAATATGTTTGTACTAACTCAGTGCATAGAGATTTCAGTAGCTCAGAAAAGACCTTTATGGGTAGCATTTCTAGATATTAAAGGAGCTTATGACAACGTAGACAGGGAATTGTTGTGGGATATTCTTCAATACGAAGGCATAGATGACGATTTCGTGGAGCTGCTGAGGGAGATATATCGAGACAACCAAGTACAAGTGGCATGGGAAGGTCGAAAAGGAAATGAAATGGTGGGAATTCACCAAGGATTGAAGCAAGGATGCCCTCTGTCACCATTGTTGTTCACGCTTTACGTCAAGGGCATAGAAAGACGACTGGAAAACAGCGAATTAGGTTTTGATTTATCCTACATGCGTAATGGACAAATGGTACAACAAAAGGTCCCTGGATTGATGTACGCAGACGACATTGTGCTACTAGCGGACAATAAAAAAGATTTACAGATACTTGCGAATATCTGTGGGAACGCAGCGACAAATCTAGGCCTTAAGTTTAGCACAGAGAAATCAGGGATTATGATCTTTAATGAACACACGAGTAACTTCGTGGTGTCAATTCAACAGCAAGTAATACCCATAGTGAAGCAATATAAGTACCTCGGCGTACACATAAACGAAGGAAAGAATTACTCAAGCAACCACCAAGATAATCTGAAAATAAAGGGGAAGCGGAATGCAGCATTAATGAAACACAGAGCACTGTGGGGCCACAATAAGTATGAGGTGGTGCGTGGAATCTGGAAAGGAGTAATGGTGCCAGCGCTAACATTCGCAAATGCCATTATATGCTTAAAATCGGATATATTGGCGGGTTTAGAAGTTAACCAAAGATCAGTAGGCCGGTTGGCTTTGGGAGCACACGGTAATACGACAAATGAGGCAGTGCATGGAGACATGGGTTGGGCCTCTTTTGAAGTCAGAGAAGCACAAAGCAAAATTAGTTTTGAGGAAAGGCTCAGGAACATGGATGAAAATAAATGGGCGGCTAAAGTGCACAAGTATCTCTACATGAAAAGCGTGGACACAGAATGGAGGAAGAGGTCAAGGAAGTTGGCAACCAAGTACAGGATAATCGAAACTGTAAATAGACAACCAGGGGTCATCAGAAAGAAAGTGAGAGAAATAGAGACCGTGAATTGGATGCAAAGAATGGAAACGAAAAGGACAATGGAGATTTACAAGAATGAGAAGAAAGAAATTAGAAGGGAAAATCTGTACGATAACACAAAGGGCAGTGCCTTGCTATTTGAGGCTCGAGCCGGTTGCCTAAGGTCGAAAACATATCGGAACAAATATTCGGAACTAGATGAGACATGTGTATGCTGCAGTAAAGATCCAGAGACCACTCAGCACATCCTAATGGAATGCGACGGGATCCACCCAGCGAGAACCGTAGGTAACGTGCAACTCCCAGAAGCGCTTGGGTTTAAAGTGGAAGGAAACATAAACAGATCAGCCGTAGAGATCAGCAAGAGACGATTAGAGTACTGGTGGAAAAAAAGCAGGGAAAAGATCGATACGACCTGATCTCTTAAAATCATAGGCAGCGGTACAAGCTAAATTTTTGAAAAAGGTATACAAAAATGCGAGATAAAGAACATGTGTAGTATACCTGATTAAATCAAGCAGGCTAGGTGACTATTTGTCGCCACCCCGTTTCAAAGGGGATGCCAATAAATCATCATCATCATCATCATCAGTTTCATGGATTCGAGTTGTATCGATCGAGTTGTAGTTTTTTGTAGCTTTTTTAGGCGGGCCCCAGGCAATCAGGAAGCAGGATTAAGTATTGAACGTAGCGAAACACCAGTAAAGGGCAGAATTAGACGACCAGGAGTTAGGCTAAGACGCAGAAAGGAAAAGAATAGAGAAGGTAAAATTTGCTACATTAACATGCAGGGTGGTCGCAAGCAGGAAAAATGGTTGGAAATTCTAACGCAGCTGAATGATGAAGCGATTAGCGTGTACGCTTTAACCGAAACGCATCTACGAGATTTGGAGCAGCCGCCTGTTATTGACAATTTTGCATGGGAATGGTGCAACAGAATGACCGGGTGAAGGAAAGGCGGAGGCGTAGGCATACTAATTAGGCGAGGTCTAAAGTTGCAAAGGGTAAAAGAGACATGTAAACAGCATTTATGGAATAGCGGCACATGGCAAGGCAAAAAGACGTGGCTGAGAGTAGCTTACCTATGGACAGTTAGTGATAGCGGAGAAAAAAAAATAAGGAATTGGTTGATTGAATTAGAAGCGATATTAATGAGTTCAGTAAATCGGGCCAGGAGATATTAGTGGGAGATGTGAACGCGCATGGATATATTGATTACAACGGCTCTCTAGTGCTGGATCTGTGTGATGAACAGAACCTTATGGAGAATAAGTGTCATGGACAGGTAACGTGGTAATGCGGAAATAGGCAGTCATGTATCAACTACGCCTTTGTCTCAGAAATGGTCTACGAACAACTATACCAAATGATAATCGACGAAAATGAAAAAAAAAATAGCCTGGGTAGCGATCATAGACGTAACACGAACCAATAGCATCATAATTTTTAAAATTGAATAAAGAGCAAAAACAGAGATCGCAAAAAAACACAGGGAAGAAAATTGAGGCTTTTCCTACAGCAGTCTGGGTTCAATATAAGGAATTGATGGACGTTATGCAGGAAATAAGGCAGACATGGCAGAACAATTGTTGAATTGGAAAGAGGAAACCACGTAAGTGGTGGAAGAAGGAAATAAAACAAGCTATAGAAGAGAGTAAAGAGGCATCTAGGGCTCATCGAGAAGCCAAAAAGTTGGGATTATACGAAGAAAAGGTGCTCCTTAGATGGAACATATACTGAGGAAACGAAAGGGTGGCGAGTGAGCTCGTGCAAGAGAAAATGAAATGCGAAAGTGAACGCTGGGTGCAAAACATTCACAAAAGAGACACAGGCGCCCCAAAAAGATTCTGAAACCATATAAAAGCACTCGGAGCTCCAACTAAAAACTCACACACGGCTATAAGGGATGAAGACGGTAACATCTACGAAGGAGACGATGCACTGCCTTTGTTATGTCTTTCACCGCCCTTTGTGCGCCGTTTTTGTTTCCAATTGTACCAACTCGCCAGCTCTCGATTCTCCTGATGAATATATGCCTTGGTCGCTCACAGCTTGGAACACGGAACGTACAGCTGCATTCAAATATAGGAATTCGCGAAGTCACGGCACGTCAGCTTGCTGGTTTAGAACAGCACGTGTCTTCTATGCCAATTGTAGTTTGCACACCGAGTATCATACGTTATTTGTTCAGTCAACGCTGGGATGATGCCCTTAAAATATCCGCATACTAGTCGAACACGCGTGTCAGAGACACTGCCAATCTAAATGAAAGATCAATTAAAGTGATAGAAGAATACATTACTTACATGAAGTATGGCTGCAGTTCACAGAATGCAGCCGGCTCCGTAACTACCGGGCAAGCGGAATGGCGGGTTAGGTTATGGGAGAAGTCACTTCATTTACCACTTCTTTCGGCAGATGGCGCCGCAATACCACAGCGGCACGGGAAACTGCTATCATAGAGAGAGAACGAAAAGCCGGAGGTGGGGGGGAGGGGGGGGGGGTTCTCAATTTTACGGGACGTTATCGACCACGCATACAAAAGTAAACAAAAAAGTGCAGGAGAGCCAAAGCGGAGTTGACATTCCGCGCACGTGCAGTGTCGCTGATACACTGAGCTGCTTCGGTACGCTACGACGCTACTGGCGCTTACCCTCGAAATTTCAGCCCAGGGAACCTTGAACGCAAAGAGCAATGACCACGGGGGCGGTGTGTTTAAAACATTGGGGGCGGAATGCAAAAAGACTCGTGTCTCGTGCTTTTGGTGCACGTGAGAAAACCACGGACAGTCTCACACACACACACACACGCACACACACACACACACACACACACACACACACACACACACACACACACACACACACACACACACACACACACACACACACACACACACACACACACACACACACACACACACACACACACACACACACACACACACACACACACACACACACACACACACATGCGGATCTAGCCGTATGTTGAAATATACGTAATTCATTACAACTAACGGTGATCCGCAAACTTTTGTTTCCATCCTATACAGCCTGCAACTTCATGGAATGTTTATGTTTATCCCCCACCAAGAAGGCAACGTTATCCTCATGAAATTTTCATGTGTACGCCCGACACCGCTCACAAGGTATGTGGTAATGCAAACACCAAATCAAGTGAATGCACAGTGTGAAACGTCTGCGCAGAGATGTCACGATGACGAAGGCGATCGATGTACGATGCTTGTCCATGGATGAATGGCGGTGACAGGTGTATGCGCAGAGAAGTACGGCACTTGCTACATTTAGCGATTCTGTACCTTGTGTGCGCCCGTAACCATTCTGGAGGATTGACGGGCACACGCCCAATGACACATACCGCATGAACAGATCAAAGGAAATCAACTAAATCAATGAATTCTTTCATTTCCAATTTGCGCGCCATTCGAAGCTATTTCAGAGAAGTATCCTAAATCCAATATATTCCTAGCGGGTGAGTTTAACTACCCTGATATTAACTGGCCCTCTTTAAATTTCCACCTCCCGCACCTCTAATGAATTCATTAAACTCACCCTTGATTTTTCTTTAGTACAGTTAGGCGACCAAACTACCCGAGGAACTAACACCCTCGATCTCATTCTCGTGTCAAATCCCCAGGTTACTAGTGCCGTTACTGTAATTGATGGTTTCAGTGACCACAAAATCTTGAACCTAACTATTATCGTCCCATCATATTCACGAGCCGTTACTCCTAAGCGCATCTTTAATTATAAGAAAGCCGACTGCACTGCCATTAACACTGGTCTCGGAACGTTCTGCGATGCATACATACTATCTTTTTCCTCCCGTACACTCGACGAAAACTGGACAACTTCATGCACAAGCTATTGGCACTAATGCATGATCATACACCGCCAATCTCATTCCGATTTAATGTATCAAAGCCATGGTATCACAGATCTCTGCGAACTCTACAAAATTAAAAGAAACGCTTGTTCAAGACAGCCAAGCGACTAAACACTCCTGCCTCTTGGTCGAAACAAAAATCCTGCGAAACCGCATATTGTCGCGCCGTTCGTAAAGCTAAGAACAAGTTCTTTTCTCATGATTTACAGTCCCTGATGACTAACAACCCCAAAAAATTCTTGCGTGCTACTTCCCCGACCTGCTCTCCGACTAACGTAGCACTACAAGATGGAAACGGAAATTTGATTGAAGAAGAAAAATGTGTCGATGTCTTAAACAAATATTTCACATCCGTATTCACGAAAGAAGACTCCTCAAATATTCCTACCATTACTGACGTCACTTACAGGTATATGAACCGCATTCAATTAACAGTCGAAGGAATCGCATCCGTAATAAAAAAAACTTAAAGTATCCACAAGCTCTGGTATTGACGGAATCAACACTAAGATTCTCAAACTAACAATAATTCCTTGCAGTTTAATCCTTTACCATATCTTTAATCAATCATTATCCACTGGTACACTTCCACATGATTGGAAAATTGGCAAGGTGATACCCATTTTCAAATCCGGAAATAAAAGTGATGTAAATAACTACCGCCCCATTTCCCTCACTAGCATTCCTTGCAAAATACTAGAACACATAATTGTATCTAATATTGCCCAGCATTCAGAAAATAACCATGACTTTTTTCCCCAACAGCACGGTTTTAGGAAAGGTTTGTCTTGTGAAAACCAGCTACTAGAATTCACTCATGATCTATTTTCTAATATGGATGGTAACACACAGACAGACTGCAGATATGTCGATTTTTCTAAAGCATTTGATCGTGTAGCACATTGTCGTCTAATTACTAAACTGTCTTCCCTTAATCTTGATTCTCTAACTATATCTTGGCTCCGGAATTTTTTATCATCACGCAAGCAGTTTACATGGGTTAATAACACCTCATCTCCATTTTCTGACGTTACGTCTGGTGTTCCTCAGGGCAGCGTCCTGGGTCCTTCATTATTTCTTATCTACATTAATGACCTTCCATCTCATATATAATCAAACATCCGTTTGTTTGCCGACGATTGCATAATATACCGTGAAATTAAAACTCGGGCAGGCCATCTGGTACTACAACAAGATCTTGACACAATTTCATTCTGGTGCTCGAAGTGGCAGATGACGGTTAACGCTGAGAAATGCAAACTAATGACGTTCAGCCGAAAGCAGTCAAACTCGACTTACACATACTCTCTTAACAATAAACCTTTATTGGCAACGGACCACTACAAATACCTTGGCATTAACTTCACTTCTAAACTATCCTGGGCAACACACATTGAAGAAATTACCGCTACAGCATCGCGCACACTCGGATACCTGAAACGTAATCTTCACGCGGCGCCATCTATAACACGAAAACAGCATATCTGACATTTGTTCGTCCACAACTCGAATATGCATCCTCTATCTGGTCACTTCACCAATCATATCTAATCGACTTACTAGAATTTGTGCAAAACCGCGCTGCACGTTTTATCACCCGTGAACCCGTCGGGGTGGCTTAGTCGGCTAAAGGCCGTTTCACATGGCGCGATTGGGGCGAAAAAAATCGTTCTGTCGCGCACGTCGCAGAGCGATTTTCGCTGGCAGCTTTCACATGCGTCTTTGACCGCGCGATTTCCGTCGCAGCGACGCCCAAGGTTGCTCCCTGCTCACAAAGTATCCATGCCTGCATCGTTAAATAAAAACAACATGGAAACTAGTCAAATATTACAATTTCATATTATTTTTTGAAAATAGAATAGTACACAATTTTTCAGCCCTTAAACGCGTTGAGACTTTGCGATCGCTTGCATGCGGTTGGGCCTTCCGCAGCTGCGGCGAGTGAACATGCTGCACAAACCGCATAAGCGTGCGGCGTGGTGGGGTGGTCTTGTTTTGTACACTCTAGTTGTGTTGTTGCGGTACGATGGAAGCCACAACTCTTCTCTGGAGGAGTATTTGCTTCTCCAAAAGAAGCTACTATTAAGTGTGCAAGTGCCTGGCACAATTTGTAGCAATGAAGACGTTGACAACGGCGACGATCATGAGGGTACGTGCCGTATGTTGAAGGCGGCGTCAGCTCCCGACTGGATAGCATGCAGCTTCTCCTTTTAAATGAATTGTGCGAGCTGGAGAAAACAAAAATTGTTGACGAAGCTCCTGAGCCACAGGCGCTGGTGGGTACGTAGGCTCTGTTAAAACATTGAAACTGGTGCGCGACATTGCTCCGCTGAGATTCGAACACGCGGTAAAACAGGAAAGCGCCTATTTCGACGGCGCTTGCTGTTACGTCACGTTGCTCCGCCCACATCGCGCCGATCGCTGCGACTCAGCGACGGAAATTCCAACATGTTGGAATCCCGTCGCGGAGAGCCCGCGACGTCGCAGCGGTCGCTGAGCGACTGAATTCGCTCTGTCGCTGTGTGAAAATCGTGCCATGTGAAACGGCCTTAAGGCGTTGCGCTGCTGAGCACGAGGTCGCGGCCACGGCGGCCGCATTTCGATGGAGGCGAAATGCAAAAACTCCCGTGTGCTTGCGTTGTAGTGCACGTTAAAGAACCACAGGTGGTCAAAATTAATCCGGAGCCCTCCACTACGGCGTGCCTCATAATCAGAACTGGTTTTGGCACGTAAAACCCCAGAAAGAAGAAGAAGATCACCCGTGACTATAACCGCTACTCCAGTGTGACTAACATGAAGGCTTCGTTATCATTACCACCCCTGGAATTACGCAGGAAGATAGCCATTCTATGTTTATTCCATAAATTAATCTACAGCGCGCACGTATATACTTTGCCACTATCAAAACCTCATCGCATATCTCGCAGGCTTCATAATCAGCATAGCTTTGTTCGCCTTTTTGGCCGCACCCAAGCCTTTAACGCATCTGCGCTAGCACGTGCCATTATTCAATGGAATGACCTCCCTGATGATGTAGAGTGTATTCATGATCACGCGGCATTTAGAAATAAAATACTAACCATGTATGACTCTGTTTGTTAACCATATGATATCTTGCAATCATGTTTATACATTATATAATGACAGCATGTTGGCCCGTTCAAATATGTATAATACATACTAAGTGTCTTAGTATTAGTGTTGCACCTATGTTATCTCTCACATTTTTTCCATTGTATAACACTTGATTTTTGAATTCCTTTTGTTTTGTGTTCTTGTAAAAATTTATTGTATAGTCCCCCTCACAAAATACTCCTATGTGGAGCCTGTGAGGTCTTTGTAAATAAATAAATAAAACAATAAATAAATACATTGAATATAAGGGGCCATTACATTAACATGTAGGTGGGTTTAGGGTTTAGTTTTTCTCCCCAGGGGAAGAAAAGAAAAAAAAAATGTGGGGGTGAGCCCGCACCACCATAAGCTATAACGTGCAAAAAGAGCCAATGTAAACTCAAAATAAAAGGCGTTATCGTCGCCAGTAACCCAAAGAAAATTTAGTGACACAAGCCAATAGGGGAGAGGAAAAAATAAGTTCGGAGCCTTAGCCTATGACTGGAAACGAATTAGAGAAGGATCGAAGAGCAGGCGGGTGGGTGGGTGTACTTTAGAGGTACCTACTGTGAGACGACATATGTTCAGGTATTAGGTAGCGATTTCTTTGTTACGCAGAACTCAGACGCGCTTACTGCGCACATTTAACCTTCGTATATATATATATATATATATATATATATATATATATATATTGCCGCCAGCATACCGAGAACCAAAAGACGCCCGCCGCATCATAGCTCATAGCTGTGTCCCAAAGAACCGCCACACCACAAACGTCAGGCAAGGCACCGTAAGGCAACGCTGCGCCGCACGTGCCCGCGCCACGTGCTGACAGACCACCGGCGGCTTGTGCTCGAGCATCGGATGAATGGCACGTGACAGGAGGCGACGAAGAAGAGAACGACGTTCGAAGAAGCGACGCTCGAAGGCGTTTTTGTTGAGTGTTGAGTCTTTTGAGTTCACGGGCACAGGTTCGCCCAGAATAAATCAGTTTTATTAAAAACGGTTGTCGTAACTGTTGGTTGCAATATATATATCCGACCAACCCGGCTGCAGACAGCAGCAGCCACGTCTAACCCGGGAAGGATAGACAAAGTAGAGAGAGAGAGATAAGTTTAATGATGCGAAATGCAGAGAGGTCGGCCTGAGGTAAATTCCTCTAGCCAGCTACTCTGCGTTGGGGGAAGGGGAAGAGGGAAAGAAAGAGGGAAGAAAGAGGCGCATGGTGGGTGACGATGATGAGAGAAGGAGGATGTAAAACATATGGCAAGCACTTTGGCATGCTCATAGCCTACAGTCCAGGCCCGTACTTTTTAAAAAAGTTGTCGCAGTTTCACCTGAAAGGCGAAGCATCAATTGCGATAGCAAATTTGTAGAGAGCTATACGGAGTAATGATAGTAGCTTTATCAGCTGTATAAACTTGGACATGCAGCAGCACCGGCAACACGCAGAACTGTTGTCGACGCCGTCGGCGTTTTGCCCGCGTTCGCACAACATGCGTGCGGCGTTGGTGACTGTTGCCGGAGCCTCTGATATAAATAGGCACTTGATGCCGCAGCTAAACGTCCCCTCCCTTCCCTCCCCCCCCTCCCCCACGGCCTTTCGTGCGTCAGAAGAAGGCGCGTTTGCTCTACATATATGGTGATTCTAAAGGAGGAAAGAGACGCCTACTTCTGCAGCCCTTAAGGGAGCACGGCACAGAACGCGCGTTTGTTCTCCGCCGTGCGTTCACTCCCCGTGAAAGCGCGCGTCCCTCGCGCCCTTTCACTCACACATACAGCGTTCGGCGGCGCGCGGCGATGATTTCATCTCCATTGACGTCATACGGAACCTCACGGCGACGGCGACGCCGACGGCAGACATCTGCTTTGGAGTGTCCATATAATTACTATCGCAATAAAAGTTCAGTAGTGCCTGCATGGCCTTGAAACTTGATTGAGTGTCTGGCCAAGGGCCTAAAATAACGTCCTCCGACAACGGTGGGCTGTCGAGACGCGTAAGGTCATTATTCAACCTTTGACGCTCTTGCACGTACCTAGGGCAGTCACAAAGCACATGACCTATAGTCTCTTTGACATTGCACAATTCACAGTCTGGAGACTCGGTGCGTCGCATGAGGTGTACGTATCCGCGCGTAAACGCTACCCCCAGCCTTAGTCTGTGCAGAAGACTGGCACAGCTGCGTTGAATTTTCGGTGGTAGCCTAATTTTCATGGTAGGGTCCAATCTTTGCAGTCGTCTGTGTCGATTATCCGGATTGTCCCAGTGCTTTTCTGTCGATTTTCGGATGACACTGGAGAGAAGGCAGTTGGCGTCCGCTCTTGAAAAAGGAATCGCAAGCATTGACTCTGGTTCTTCCAGTGCTTTCTTCGCTTCGGCATCAGCCAATTCGTTGCCGTGTATACCACAGTGACTGGGAATCCACTGAAATGTGATGTGGTGGCCGTTTTCTTGCGCTAAAGTGTATAGCTCGGCAGTTTGAAGAGCCAACACTCTGTAAGCGCTTTCTTTCAACACCAGTCTAAGTAGTTGCAGAGCCGACTTTGCGTCACTGAAGACTGTCCATACTTGAGGAGGCTGTTGCAAAATATATCGAACGGCCTCTCTGATTGCCACTAGTTCCGTAGATGTTGTAGTCGTCTTGTTACACAGACGAAACCGTCGAATGACTTGATGCGCAGGCACGACGAAAGCCGCACCAGACGCATACGACGAGACCGATCCGTCTGTATACACATTCACCGAGGAGTCATAATCTTTCGACATATATTCAAGTGTTAAATGTCTGAGGCCGACGGTAGGTATTCGCGATTTTTTAGAAATTCTGGGAATAGATAGACGCACCCGTATTTTAGACATTACCCATGGGGGCATACGTGGAAGGTCAGCAGGGGCAAAGTATGATGGTATGACAGATTCTTGGCATTTAATGGCTCTTGAAAATGTGGAGTCCGGCCGTATGTCGGGAAGTGTCGATAAGGGGCGGGGGGGGGGGGGCATCCATGACGGCACAGTAGTCGTAGGAATACTCGAAGAGGTTCGCATCGTAGATAGACAGGTAAAGGGGTGACGCGAGCCTCCTCAATTGTTCCGTAGGTTGAGGTGCAACGTGGAACACCGAGACAAGTTTTCAGCATCTGTGCCTGGGCACTTTCCAGCGTACGCAAACATGACCGGCTCATACCTGATAAAACTGGCAGGCTATACCGAATGTAGCCGACGTAGAGAGCCTGGTACAGCCGGAGTAGCGAATGCTCAGATGGGCCCCACTTCATACCGGCCAAAAAGCGAAAAACTTGAGCAAGCCCAGTTAATTTTTTCTTTAACATTGCCACATGCTTTGACCATGAAACACCGCGGTCAATGACAACGCCGAGGTACCTGTGGTGGGCCACATTTGGGATGGTATTGCCATTGATCCTAATTGGATACCAACACATAAGCTTCCGTGTAAACGCTATCGCAGCGCACTTTTCTGGAGCCAGTTGCAGACCTTGGCACTGCAGGTACTGAGACGTTAAAGAAACAGCTCGCTGCAATCTTGCACGAATTTGCGGTCGCGTGACTGCGGACGCCCATATGCATATGTCATCTGCGTAGGTACTGATGCGTACTGTGTCAGGAATTATTTCCGCAAGGCCAATAAGGGCAATATTGAAAAGAGTCGGGCTGAGGACTCCTCCTTGAGGCACTCCACGGACCACAACGTGTCTTCTCGTTTCGCCGTCAGTCGTGGACATGAAGACTGTGCGACCATCTAGGTAACTTTCAATCCACATGTAGTGACGGCCGCCGATGCCCAAATTACCGAGGGCATCAAGAATGGTGGCTTCGTGCAGTACGTTGTCATCGGCTCCTTTTATGTCCAAGAAAACTGCTCCTACAAGTCGGTGTCGCCTTTTTTCGTGTTCGATCGTGGACACGAGATCAATGACCCCATCTATTGCAGAACGTTCACGTCTAAATCCGGTCATCATTTCAGGATAAAGCTCATTCCCTTCCATGAACCATTCTAATCTAGTGAGCACCATTCGTTCCATCACCTTACCGACACAGCTAGCTAAAGCTACTGGCCGGTAAGATGACATTTCGTAAGGCGATTTTCCTGGCTTTAGGAGGGCCACCCAACGGCTGGTTTTTCACTGCTTCGGGACTGTACTGGATGACCACGTGGCGTTATAGTACGACAGCAGGACTTTCCGACCTTACACACCAAGGTGACACATAGCAGTATATGAAATACCGTCAGGTCCAGGTGTAGAAGATCGTCTCGAAGCAGCAAGTGCAGCTTCCAATTCCGGCATCGTGAAAGGAAGGTCAAGACGAGCATCTTTAGGAGGTGGCACGGGTCGATGCAATGTTGGACATGTTAAAATATTGGTACGGGTGACTCTCTTACAGAAGTCTTCGGCAACCTGTACTTCCGTCAGAGATTGGTGAAGTGCTAGAGCATGGAAAGGATGTTTTTGCTGAGGAGGGGCACGAAGGCTTCGTACTATCTGCCAGATCCTAGAAAGTGGCTTTCGAGGATCCAGAGACGAACAGAAGGTCCTCCACCGTTGTTTTCCCATTTTTTGAAGGTGACGCCGTATTTTTCGTTGAGCTCGTCGACATGAGACAAGGTCTAATGTCGATTGAGTTCGCCTAACCTTCCTTTCCGCTCTACGACGGATTGCGCGGAGCCGTTCATATTCAATATCAATCGCCGTTCTGGATGTAGGTGCACTGATAAACTTTGTTGTCTTCTGCACTGATGATACAATAATGTCTGCTATATCAGATGGTGAAGTGATGTCTCCGCAATACTCTTCGACACATGTAGAGAATGTGGACCAATCAGTGCAGCGTATAGTAGATGCAGTTGCTTGCACAAACCACTTCATCTGCACATATGTTGGTATATGATCGCTCCCATGCGTTTCTATGTCCATGCACCAGCTGACTGAGGGCAGGAGGCTTTGAGATACAATAGTGAGGTCTAAGCAACTTCCGTAGGTAGTGCCGCGGATGTAAGTGAGAGACCCATCGTTGATGACAGTCAGACCCTCAGTTTCTATGAAGTCCATCAAGTTCCTACCCCGACAGTTCATTGCGGCACTTCCCCAGTAAGGATGATGAGCATTGAAGTCTCCAATAAGAGCATGAGGGCCTGGGGAACTGTGTAACACAGTAGATAGGTAGGAGAGGTCAAATCTTTGGCTAGAAGGTATGTAGGCGCCGATGATCGAAAACACATGCAGTTTATGTTGTAGTGTCACGCACACATATTCATTGCTGTCATGTGGAGTGATCGTGTGCCGAACAAACGTCATGTCGCTGCGTATACACATTAACACTTTGCTCTTGTGTCCATCTTCACGTGACCAGAGCTTAACGTATCCAGAAAGGCGAAAGTCCGACGTGAGATTTGGCTCGCATATCACGATCACTGGGAAGCGGTATTTGAAAACCCGTTGCCTAAAGTCAGACATGCGGTCGCATAGACCTCGAGCATTCCATTGCATTATAACAGAATGGTGCATCTTCTGTTCCAATGTCCAGTGTTTTATCGTGAGAGCCATGATTGCCACCCTTATTTTAGAGCCGCTAATAGCGGCTCCATAGCGTCTAACGCCTTCACGACAGATAGTGCAGTTGGCGTTGCCAATCCGGAGATCAATATACGCATAGTGTTTACTAGCTGTTTAAGCATGTCTATCATCTTTTCATTTTCAAGCCTTTCATTACCCTCCCGGCTCTTGGGGAGCACCGAAGGAGTATCTCCACCTGAAGCCCTTTGTGGTAGCGAAGGCCACGCTACAGCCGAAGAGGTTGAACGCACGTTGGATGACGCTTCATTCCTTGACGGGCGCGGAGGTACTGGGGGAGGCGCAGCTTGTGTGTGCCGGCCTTGCTCTCTCTGTGGTACGTTTTGCATCCAAGTACTCAAAGGAAGTGCCTCTTTCCCTCGGGACTTGCTCTGTGAGCGGCGACGCCGTTGCCGCAACCGTCGCCTTTTCTTGCGGACGGAATTGGCAGCCTCCTTGTGCGTGGAGTTCTCTCTCACCATTTTTCGCAGTATTTGTCTCTCCTCTGCCATTTTGGGGCAGTCCTTGGATGTCGCTTCATGGGCTCCGGAGCAATTTGCACATTTCATGGCATCAGTCTCACAGGAGTCTACCTGATGAGCACCACCACATCTACGGCACGACGTAGGGCTCTTACACACAGCACTCACGTGGCCCAGTTTGAAACACTTGTGACACTGTAACGGTCGTGGCACATATGGACGCACCGAGTGCCTCACATAACCTACTTTGATCGATGCTGTCAAAGAGTCTGACTCGAAGACCAACTTGATGCACCGGGAACGGCCGAATCGGTGGATGTCGAGTATTCGTACTGTCGACGATAGAAGAGATCGTAGGTCTTCATCCTTGATGTCAATGTCCACATCTGATACAACACCAGTGCATGTATCGTTGCCGTACGCTAGGAATGAGCGAACTGGGATGTTGCCAACCACTTCAATGGATTTCAAAGCCTCCAATACTGCCTGAGAACTCACGTCCACCGTTAGAATGTTCTTCCGAGCATTAATGCGGATCTCTCTCACATGTCCTGAGGCTATTCGATCGAAAAATTTAGTCAGCGATTGTCTGTTCAACGAATTCAAATTCGTTCCTGCCGTAGTTGGGGTGCAGCCCACGGAGAAGACCCATTCATCGCATCTGCTTTTATGAGTAGAATCACTGCCTGCAGACGTCCGGCGAAGCTTGCGCTTCAAGTGGCACGATTGGACTAGCGTGTAATCAGTGTCCGATTCCATCTCTGCCGCTGTGGAGCTATCAGATGAATCGGGAAGCCTATAGTCGGTGATGTCGCGGTTTCCCACGGACAGGGCTACCGCCGCGGGAGTCTCCTTGTCAGGAGGGCGCGGAGGTCCTCCGTCCCCCATTCCGGAGGACGACGTCTTCGGGGAAGCTCCTTATATCCAGAAGTCGCAGAACTTTGAAGAACCACAGAACAATGACGTTCGTTCCGCACTTCTTCGTCTTCTCTTTTTCATAGACAAAGTAAGCTTGGCTTTTATAAACCTGGGACTGGGCGCAGACCGCAAACATCCCAAGCAGCTCTTAGTACAACAAGGCGACTGCAATTCTAACGTGGAAGAGTGCCCTGGACAGGTTCGACCACACTCTTCGCGCTTCATTTTTGTGCTCATGCAGCAATAAATCGCTTTTCATGAGGTGCGCATTTGCGGACGCAGGTAAAATTCATTCATAAAAAAAGTATCCGTGCTGCAACTGAAAAAAAAAAAAGGATCATGACTGTTATACAGTACGTGAAATCAACGAGAACATTTTTCTTATTGCTTCACCGGTTTCAGCGACGATATTTTCCCGTTATATTAAGAACAGGAGATTCAAGAAAAAGATTTTACTGGCAACATTCACAGCACTGAAGACAATAAAAAATTGTTGGATAATCGCGAATGATTTTATTAAGGTAAGTGCTTTCCATTAATCTTATCAAAAATAACTCTGGCGCACATACTCAGTGGCCTATTTGGCTATAGGCCATCCGGCACTGAAGCCCCATGGGTCTTTTTTCAATCCGGAATCCTCCATTATACACTACGCCTCATAATCAGATCGTGGTTTTGGAACGTATATAAAACAACAGCATTAATTTTTCTTTTTTTTTTTGAGGGGGGGGGGGGGGGGTTCTACTAGAGGGTTTAAAGAAATAGTCGTCGCTGAAACTTTCCGCTATGGATGCAATGCCGTTTAGAAATAGGGCCTCGGGTTTTCCTCACTGAAATAGCTCTCTATAAGTGAAGCGGCGAAGAAAGACAATGGCAAGCGGCAATTGTGCGCCTTTACAATAGCCCGCAGGTTTTCAACACTTTTCGCTTGCAGCTAATCACCATGATAAAAGCCGCTTTGCCGTACATCTCACAAGGAATTATACATATACAACTGCGTAAGGCATGGTGCGTGTTTCCTGTATATAGAAACGTAAAAGAAGGGTCGTCTCGTACATTGAACACACTGGAAAACGCACTTCTCTCTCGGCACACTAGACTGCAAGAACTTGAGACCACAAGTTCCTTGCGGACGCAAGCTCGCCACTGCTGCGGCGCGGGTGAAACCATCTATTTAGTAATAGGTGGTCGAAAAGTTGCGCAATAATGTTCAGTAGCAGCGAAAGCAATGACGACAACCATCGCATTTTGTTCTTGCATTTCTTTTGTATTCATTTCTATATACGTTAAAACGAGTAGCCGGATCCATTTGAAGGCGCCAACATTTCTCTGTATAATGTATTTATACATGTATACATGTATTCTATTTCCCACATATAATGTATTGAAAATTAAACGAATCGCATAAGATAGAACGGAACGGAGAAGGAAAAAAAAAGAATATGAGAAAGATCATCAACACTGCGCTCACCTTAGCGGCACAGCACACCTTCAACGGTCACCGAGGCCAGTTGATTTCATTACTTGTATGCAGCAGTGGTCGTGTGGCTACATATGCGCCGAGAAATGTGTGGCCATGGTCCTATGATCTCGAGACGTTCTTCAGTCGAGATGGACTAGCGTGGTTCAGATTGCTTGATGTCGCAGTGGGCGCAAATGCAAAGTCCATCACCTGATCCGAAGAAGCGAATTCGGACAGGGGATGAGCTTTATAAAAGCGCTGACAACAACAACAACAACAACAACAACAACAACAACAACAACAACAACAACAACAACAACAACAACAACAACAACAACAACAACAACAACAACAACAACAACAACAACAACAACAACAACAACAACAACAACAACAACAACAACAACAACAACAACAACAACAACAACAACAACAACAACAACAACAACAACAACAACAACAACAACAACAACAGCAGCAGCAGCAGCAGCAGCAGCAATAATAATAATAATAATAATAATAATAATAATAATAATAATAATAATAATAATAATAATAATAATAATAACCTTCATTACAAATACGCAATTTGTACAGATGTATTTGCTAGGTCTGCTGAAACCGTCCGTGGGCTTGTATGGCAGAAACCTGGCAGTCAGGGCAATGCCTGCTATAACGTTATTACGGGCAAATTAAATGTATGTAAACTAAAAAAAAAATCACAGGTGCCTCAGGTAAGCATGCCAAGTAAACAACACTTAACGTTTGCATGAAAACACGTAGTAGACAACAATAATTCAAATGGAGTAAAAACGGAACGAGATATAAACAAAGTTACCACCTATTGAAAACGAAAAAAGAACCGTGAAAACAGTGTGGATTATTATTATTTTTTTTTTTGCAAAGACCGCACTACAATGCAGGAGACTTTATAAATGTGAAAACTCATATTCTATCATAGCTTTCAGGGCCTTCTTTAATCCCGACAAATTTCGGTGATCCAGTACTGCACTGGGAAGGTTATATTAAACAGGTGGGGAATACAATACTGTGAAGAAGACGCACCTTCGTCCAGCGGCACGGCCAACGCTCGGCCCGCTCTGCTCGCGCTGCTGGTCGCTGGTGTCTTTGGAGACGGTGCTCACGCTGCCTCGCCGTTCCTTGAATTCGCAGCGCCCTTGATGGACACCACCAATAAATCTCTTCTGAATTGGTGGAGATTGCTGGAATTCCCCCGTCGCTTGCACCCTGGAGCTTCGAACCCGAACGCTTCTGCCCATCATGACCGACAACACAGACCCGCCTGCGCCTGTGCCCCAGTCCGTCATCTGCGCCGGTGTTCCTCGGCAACGTGATCCGAAAGTCCTCAGCGGTACAGATGACACCGACGTGGAGGACTGGTTAACGTCGTATGAACCACACCTGACGGCCTATACGAATTCAATGTGATGCTCTTTGGACTTTGCAACGCGCCTGCAACGTTTGAACGACTCATGGACAATACGCTGCGTGGCCTCAAGTGGTCTATGTGCGTTTGTTACCTCGACGATGTCGTGGTTTTCTCGCCTGATTTTCCGACCCCCCTACTTCGCCTTAGACATGTTTCAACATGTCTCACCAACGCTGACCTGCAACTCAACCTCAAAAAGTGCCGCTTCGCCCCGCGGGAGCTGACCATCTTAGGCCACACCGTGTTCAAGCATGACGTTCTACCGGACCCTGCGATACTTCGTGCAGTCGCTGAGTTCCCTAAGCCTACTAACGTCAAAGAACTTCGCAGTTTTGTGGGCCTGTGCTCATATTTCTGGCGCTTTGTACGCAATTTCGCTTCGATCATGTCGCCCTTGACCCAGCTTCTACGCGGTGGTGCGGACCTCTCCTCCTGGTCTCCTGCATGCGACATCGCGTTTGCTACACTGCGTCGTCTTCTTACCTCTCCAACTATTCTTCGCCATTTCGACCCGACATCTGCAACTGAAGCACATACAGACGCCAGCGGGGTCGGTCTTGGCACCGTCCTCGCCCAACGAAAGCCCGGCTACTCCGAATCGCCTATGCGAGTCGTACGCTGACAAAAGCAGAGACAAATTACAGCGTGACTGAAAAAGAGTGCTTCGCTCTAGTGTGGGCGCTTGGCAAGTTCCGCCCATACTTATACGGCCGCCCATTTGACCTAGTCACGGATCACCACGCGCTTTGTTGGCTCGCCACGTTGAAAGATCTATCTGGCCGCTTAGCACGCTTGGCACTCCGAATCCAGGAGTATTCGCGTCGTCTACCGCTGCGAACACAAGCACACTGACGCAGACGCTCCGTCCCGTTCACCTCTACCTCCAGACTCGGCCTGCGGAACCACTTGCGCACATCCCCTGTCATCTCTTGACCTTGACTCGATTGGCACCGAACAACGCCGTGACCCGTGGATTGTTTCTCTTTTCGCCTATCTTTACGGATCATTGACCACCCCTGTATCCCGATCCCTCTGACGCCAAGCTGTTCATTTCGCCATTCGTGATCAGCTGCTCCGCCGACGCAACTACGCTTCCTAAGGCCGTAGATGGCTACTAGTCATTCTTAAGATCCCAAATCTGTGCCTCTTTCACGACGATCCGCAATGTGGCCATGCCGGAGTATTTAAGACTTACGAACGGTATTCGCCATCGCTACTATACTGGCGGGGAATGTACGCTCTCGTACGAAAGTTTGTTCACTGCTGCCCTGACTGTCAACGTCGCAAACGTCGCGCAACCTTTACGCGCGTCTGGCGCCTTGCAGCCGCTTCCGTGCCCTGCCAAACCCTTCGATCGCGTCGGCATTGACCTCTACGGCCCGCTTCCCATGACACCGGATGGCAATCAGTGGATCATAGTTGCTGTGGACCATCCGACACGCTACGCCGAAACTGCTGAATGCTACAGCGTGGGATATAGCCTCTTTCGTCCTACATCGCTTCATCCTTCGACATGGCGCACCTCGTCCTTCGACATGGTGCACCTCGAGAACTCCTCAGCGATAGAGGTCGCGCCTTCCTCTCCGAAGTCCTTGAAGCTCTGCTTTCGGAATGCCACGTTATTCATCGAACGAGCACGGCATACCATCCGCAAACTAACGGGCTCACAGAACGGTTTAACCGCACTCTCGGTGATATGCTCACGATGTACGTTGCATCTGATCATGGGAACTGGGACCGCGTACTTCCTTTTGTAACGTTCGCATACAACACCGCGATACAAGCTACTACGGGGATTTTCACCTGTATTCCTCCTATATGGGCAGGAGCCTTTGCATACCATTGACACGCTCCTTCCATACCGTCCTGACGCTTCCAAGTGCCCACCTGAGTACTAAGCTGCCCGACAGGCCGCGCGCACCTTTACATCACAAGAACAGCGCCAGAAGGAAGGCCGTGCCCACTGACTTCCAAATCCCACGTATGCCCCAGGGTCTCTGTTCTGTCTCTTGTATGGCTGGCTGTCCTTGCCGAACTGCTGGGCTTTCCTCTAAACTCGTTCCAAAGTACAAAGGGACTTACCACGTCTTGGAGCGAACGTCCCCGGTGAATTTTCTCATCGAGCCACTTTCTCCATCTGACGACATGCGCCGGCGTGGACGTGACCTCGTCCACGTGGCGCGTCTCAAGCCCTACCATGACCCTCTGCCTCCAACCTCTTAGCTCGCCAGGATGGTTCTTTTTCTGCGGGGGCGATTGTGAAGAAGAAGACGCGCCTCCGTCCAGCGGCATCGCCAACGCTCGGCCCGCTCTGCTCGCGCTGCTGGTCACTGGTGTCTTTGGAGACGGTGCTCACGCTGCTTCGCAGTTCCTTGAACTCTTAGCGTCCTTGACGGACACCGCCAATACACCTCTTCTCAATATCTTTTTTTTTCTTTTTCCATAACGAGTTCTTGTCCGAGGAACTATATATCTGGGATGTTTACTTAAAGCAACACTCTTATGGACAGGTTCGCGGAAATCATTGCTCCAGAAATAACGCATCACAACTGTCGAACGAAATAAGGACTCACAATTAGGCATTTCGAAATCTCAAAATAAGTTATCCGTGGTTTCGTTGCGCGCAATTAACACTTTTTAGTATGCTTTTTAATAGGCTATCCATTCTATGTTTCCCAAGTCCGCTGTAATTAAAAAAAAAGCAGAAAATACGGGTCTCCGCCGGCTAGTCCCTCAGGACCTCAATAAAAGTTCATTGTCTGTCTGTCTGCCGTACGTTACACGCGAGCAAGCTAAAGCGTGCGCTATATAATTTTTTTTGAAATCTTGATAGGTGCATAACTTCTTATGCGGTAAAGTACACATGCAACATTACGTAATCACGCAAAAATTCGAGCCATTTGAACATTCCAAGATAAGTTTGTCTCAAAATAGACTCCAAGATACTTGACTACGGCTGTGGCTTGGGCTAGTTGGTTCCTGGTGCGAAAGTAGGGGGAAAGCACAAGATTGATGGAACACAAGACAAAGAAAGGACGAACACGGCGCTGCAGGTACTTGACACTGTCCGCATATTGTACTGAGGCACAAACATAAGTCTAAGCAATCAGAACCGTGAAGACAGGTTGACTTGTTACAAGAGCCTTTAACGCATTTCCGAAACATACAAAGCGTGTTTTCAGGGCACTGCTTTTTATATGGTTTTTTTAATGCGAAAACATTATATGGCCCATTACGAGAAAATTCGGCGTTGTCGTCGGCGGCGGCTTGATCGAACGATGGTACCAAGAATGGCCGACGGCAAAAAAGTAAAACCACATAAAAATGCTTGAATTGACGTCAAATTTCTCAAGCAGGTTCCTGTAAACAAAGTAAATTAATGAGGTTGAAAAGAAACTGAGATACCTTTCGGTCTTAGTGGGAATCGAACCCGGGCCTCCGGGTTGCGAGATGGGCACGTTTATGTGCTATGTGAGTATGTGCCACTGAGTGCGCGGCCAAGCGAGGGCACATTTCTCAACGTTCGGAGGCGCGCTTCTCGGTGGCCACTCGCGGACTTTTCGGCAGGGTCATTACATGGCGCAGAATGTCCAAAAATAGGCGCGTGAGAGGACCCCGGTTGCCGCATGACGCGTTTCGGCGCGCCATCTATTCCAGAGACCACGCGCAGGCTTCGCTGCGGCGGCGCTAGTTGGCACCGACTGTTCTTAGGGAAGCGCGAATGCTGAATCCCACTGGAGTATACAGGCCTCATAGATAGCTCGTGTTGACGGTGACGATACCTTGTGCCGCTTTATTGATTCGACGCTAAAAACGCATTACCGTCGACATGTCATCGTGAAATGGGTCCCGCCGAACTTTTTAAACTACTGATGAGGTGGGGAAAAAAATTGGAATAAAATTGGTCGCATCATTCTGGCCATAGTCTCGCTTCGGTTTTCCCAAACTGTTACCGCAACATGTCAGTCATTTGGTCCTTGTCGTTCTCAGTGCATTCATCTTTACAATGCAACGTGAGGACAGACAACGAAACGGAAAATCGATTCTAACGCATTTGTCACACCAAATTCTATATTGGTTCGGCACACTGAACCTTCCATGTAAATACAAGTTACATCGTCTGAATGTCGGAGAAGCCTTATTGTTGTATCCACTATTTTATTTTTTCCTACTCGTTCTAATTAACAAAGTGACATCAAATGCATTTGCAACATGTGATTGCGACATCGATCGAATACCTTTAGTGCTTTTGTGAACGAACGGTGGTACATTTCCAGACGGATGCAATGTTTGTCGTAAAGCGCTCATGCTGCGATTTTTTTATGTAAAAAGAGTATTTCTTTTCCTGGCGCTTAGTGCCTTCTGGGCCCGTATTCAGAAAAAAGCTCTTGCGCTATAGGACTGTTCGTAAGTGCAGTTTTCAATCAATCTTGGTGCTGGGCATATTATTAGCGGAGGCAGCCGGCCAATGCAAGCAGTACGTGTACAAACGAAACGCTTTGGAAATTCGACCCCTGATCCTATAGACATCAGCCGCATTGTTATTACTCATGCTGCAGTCATCGTGTCAAGGCTTATTTAAATAATCATCTACACTCACTCATGCGCTACATATACCGGCGCCATGATTACACCGTTTTATGTGACAACAGATGAGTCAAGTTGTAAATTCACTACAACAAATGCTCATGAGCAGGCACGCACGAATAGCTGTAGAGCGTGAACATTGTTCGTTGTTTGATATGCTGACGAGAATCGATGATGAATTGAGACTCCATGGTGACCCGATGCAAATTTATCTGACCATTTTTTTCCCACCTAATTGCGCAGCCTGGTTTTATGCTTGCCACAGCGATCGTGTGGCTTGCGATGTTTCCGTTTGTCTTGCGCAACCGCGAACGACAGCGTGCCCAAGTCTCGTAAGTATGTATGATATGGTATATGCGTGATTCGCCTTCTCGAGGTCTTGGAAAACTTGGCCCTTTGCAGACATGTTGCCTCTCGGTTGTCGGCTGTCGCGAACTTGAGCGTAACAGCGGATCTCACATGGAAAGGTCTCAGAATGGACGTTCGCTTTCGGAGCGAGCGCAGCTGCATGGACCGCGGCAAGATCAATTTGTCGCCGCGACGGGGGCTGGAGCGGCCGCGAGCAGCCCCAGCGAGATCCATCTTCTTCGGCGAGGGGGTCAAGCGTACAGGCGTCCGATGCCAAGCTGCCTTTAGCGCTTCCCCGGATGTATCCACGTATCGCTGCACACGGCGCAGCTCGACCCGGTCTCCTCCCCAAAGCCCGGCCCGCCCCCGCCGTCGGGTTCCTCTCGGTGTCGTCCTGCGGCTCACTTGTCTTGCCCGTAGCGCGGATCTGTTTCTATTTCTTTCGCTCTTTCCATGATCACCAAAGCGAAGCTGCTCCAAGTGGTCTGCCCTTCGGGGGGTTCGCCCCTGCAGCGCAACGCCGAATAAATATACAAGATGAAAGTCACACATGCACGCACATATTGAGATGATGGCGACACAGAAGGGGGAGGGAGAAGTGGCGGCCTTTCTTTGTTATCCCATGACCAGAATGAAAGAAGCCGCTCGCATTATTCCGCCTCTTGTGTAAGCCATTCCTTTATGTTATTTTTTGTACTATAGCAAAGTCTATATGTTATCACCGCAGGCGGGGCTCCAGCCGAGGCTCATGTGTTTTGCTGCTGTGTTTGTACGTTTCATCACTCTACAGAGAAGCTATTATTGCGACTATGCTACGGATGCGGGACATGGAGAGTGTACGCTCCAAATGTCCGCGAAGATTTATTGAGATAATCTTTGGAGCTAGAGCAATGAAATCTGGAAGAGATGTTGAGCATGTCAAGGGTGATGTGTGGGCAAGAAGGTTCTTGGGTTATTAAACACTTTGCAGTACACTACTGGACGCTGTATACGACACGAATCAATTACGGATGGCAAATGCTGCGATATCAACTACGTTTAATACTGAACCAGCTCACTGACGCAAGCGTTATCTTTCATCACATAAGTAAATCAGATATCCGAAGCTTTTCATATTTTAAACAAAGAGTAACAGCAGCTCTTTTGTCTTACTCTTCTATTTTGTTGACACCTTTCCGGGGGTCGGGCTCTTGCCGTTCCTACTGCTATTCATTTTCGGTTCGAGGCACAGCATTAGGAATAGCAATAGCTCGACACGAAAAGGTCGCTATTCAATTGGAGAACCGAACTGAATGCATTTTAAGAAGCTTGCATTTTCCTGTTCAGGTGGCATAGCGCATAGATTGCACTAGACCTCCTCCTCAAAATCAAGCACCCTATACCCTCGAATGAACGGACGCACGCGTTATCAAGAATTAGGAGGGCCATCGACATCGATTCGCTTTTCCCAGGGGAAAGGATGACGATAGCGATGATATAGAAACAAGCAGGGTCGCCGGAAATCGTCCGGTCGGGAAGTAAGCAAAGTCAACGGGACCTGCTGGATTGGGAGACGACCGTGACGATCCGTCACTTATTCAAAGTGATTGTTGTCCAGAATTATTATTACAGTTTCTCTCTCACTTCTTGAGCAATATAAAACATGTAGCGTATACTATAGCGTATACGCTCATTTATCGTATTTCTAGCATATCGCGAAGTAAGCTATATTTTTCGTTTCCTTTTTTTTTCAGCGTCTGTGGGCTAACACGTACACTCGTACAATGGCAAGTTAATGTACGGGTAGTTTTAATATTGATCACAGCTTACACCTTTGTGGCTGAGTAAAAAAAGCAATAAAAATAATTCAATCAATCAATCAATCAATCAATCAAATAAATATATAAATTATTTACAGTGCCCATGAACAACCCTAAGGTCTGAGTGCTGGCGCACGCATAGAATAAAAAAAATAAGAAAAAAAACAGTAGGGAAATATTAGTAAAAAATAACAATGAATAAAAAGAACAAGCTTGAAAAGAAGAGTGTACATACATTAAGGCGCTAGGTGAATACAAAAGAAAAAAATGATCGCCATATCCACGAAGTGAATGATGATGAGTGGGCGAAGCTCCGGAGGTAATCTGGTAAACCGTGAATCCTCCGTAGTAAAATTTAGCCCACTCGATCACCATACAAAGATGTGACACAGAAACACGGGAGTGTGGTGTCATTATATATGCAGTATATACAAATTGTTTTGTTATTTACATATTGATACAGTATATACACAATGTTTCATTATTTACACATGGGGTAGATGATGATCTTGTTCAAGAGCTCTACGGACCACAAGGAGGGGGTTCCCCTGATTCTGTTTTAGTCATATACGACGTTAAGCTCAGGAGAACGTTTCCCTTTGAGCATAACGGCATTGTGGTCCGTAAAGTACAAAGCCAAGGGATTGTGAATTGGATGTAGTCTAAAGTGCGAGAAGGCGATGTCTATACAAGTTCCCCTGATGGTGATGGGACGTTTGTATTCATATGAAAGGCACCAGAGATCGTAGCGGGACATCATGTGTTGGACTAGCCAGTCGTCGTTCATGATGTCCACATTAAAGTCTCCGGTGAGGACTGAGTGTAGACCGGCGAAGGAGAAAGGAAGCGCGCCAAGAGCGAGTGGGGCGAGCGCCGCCGCGCCATCTAGTGGGCGCCATTCAGGTCAAACGAGAGCACAGCTGCGCCTCTAGTGCGAGCGGCGAGTACCAGCGTGGCTACAACGGCGCGAAGGGGGACAAGTCTCGACCCTAAGGAGCTTCGCCCCTAAAAGGAGAAGTAGGGCAGCTGAATAATATGTGAAAATGTGAAACTATCACGCAACAACGCAAAGCTCGAAAAAGAACAATGACCGCGAGTTAGGAAAAATATTGAGATCATGAAAATAAGCGTTATAAAGACTCTATGTTCTGTGTACGGTTGAGTGTTGGTGATGACAGGCAGGAACATGGAAAGGTCTGTGTTGTTTGGTGATCTTGCATGGAATACGAAACATGATCCAACTGAAGAGTTCGGGGCAGGTGAGGATAACGTAGTTTGCAAACAAACAGAAGGTCAGCGCGACTACGTCGGCAGCGAAGTAATGGAAATGACAATGATCCAACAGTGCTAGGACAAGGTTCAGTGTCCGTATTAGCAAAGCGATGATGTTATATGCTTAAAACCGCTTTCTGGACCCTATCTATAAAGTCACTGTTAGATTTAGAAACGTCATTCCAGACGACCAATGCGTATTCGATATGAGGAAGCCAGATTGTTGCGTACGACTCGTGGAACGGTGTAGGAGAATGCAGTTCCCTCGATAGTCTGCAAGTGGATGGATGGAAACAACTTTATTACAATCCGGCGAAGTTTAACGACCCGGCCTCAGGTCTCCCATGAGGGGACTTCGAGGCCTTGCCTCGTCGCCGCCTCCCGGATCCGCTGGACTGCCCACTTTTGTGTCTTGAGGTTGGAGCTGCGCAGAGCGGCCGCCCACTTCGACGCAAGAGCCTCCGGAGCTACTGCAATTTTCGCTGCTGTAGATAAGAGGACACTCCCACAACATGTGCGAGAGTGTCGCTCTAGTTGCCTGGCATAACTTGCAAAGAGCACTCGGGTATTGCGCGGGGAAAATGGGCCGCAATTGCATCGGACTGGGGCAGGTGTGTGTTTGCAGTTGTCGCCAGACGACTGCCTGACGACTTTTCAGTTTGGGGTGAGGTGGGGGCAATATCCTCCTGCCTAACTGGTAGTGCTTGGTGATATCATTATATTTGGCTAAGCATTCTCCCGTGTTTCGCACCAGGAGGTCCGAACTCGAACAGGGTGTCTCTGACTCTGTGCGGCGGGCCAGTTCTCGCCCAAAGCGGTGTGCCACCTCATTCAAATTAGGGGGGGCCTCGTCGGTGTTGGTGGCGACGTGCGCTGGGAACCACATGATCGCGGTGCTATCAAAGTGCTGTCAAAGTGCTTTCCTTATAGGATCTGAAGAGCTACGGAGGAAATGCGCCCCCGCGCGTAGTTACAAACTGCGGATTGTGAGTCGCTAAGAACTGCCTCGCAGAGGGGGTGGGTAAGCGCAAGCGCAATCGCAACCTCTTCCGCTGTTTCTGGGTATTCCGTGCTGACACTGCAAGCGTGCGTAAGCCGGGAGTTAACGTCTACGACTACCGCCGTGAAACGGTGTTCTTGTGTGTACTCTGCCGCGTCTACGAAACGCGTGTAGTCGTCTTCCCACCAAAGGAGCGCAGCAGTGCCTTGGCACGGGCCTAGCGACGGCCCCCGTTATATTCGGGGTGCATGTTTCGAGGGATAGGGGTGACAATCAGCGTGTCCATAATCTCGGGTGGAATGGCCTGTTTCTGACCGTGTTTGACATGGTAATTGAAGCCGAGTTTCTTCAGAATGTACCGACCCGTGGCTGTCAGGGACATGCGTTCGAGTTGCGACGCTCTTTGCGCACCCACTATTTCCTCAAGCGTGTTGTATACCCCCAGCTGTAGCAGACGAGAAGTGCTCGTGGACTTCGGTAGGCCAAGGGCGATCTTGTAAGTATTGCGTATAAGGGTGTTGGGTTTCTCCCTTTCGGTGACATTCCAGTTGTGGAAGGCAGCCACCTATATATATATATATATATATATATATATATATAAGTAATGTGACTGATTGCGAAGGAGTGTATGAGGCGCATGACGCTGTCCTCCTTCACGCCCGTGTGCTTGTTTGTAATGCGTTTTATCAGGCGGGTAGCCGCTGTAACCTTGCCTTCGATATTGCGGATAGCTTCTGCGTTTGACCCGTTGGCTGCTATATGCATGCCGAAGATGCGTATCATCGGGACTCGGGAAATACAGGTGCCGTCTTACGAACACAGGAGTATTTCCTCACATTGGCGCGATTCACCAGTAGGCTTGGGCCGGCAGCGCGGGCGGTAGAGGAGCAGCTCCGATTTGAGTGGAGATAGTCGGAGACACGTGTCTTGGAGGTAGGTTTCTACTGAAAAGACCGCTGCTTGTAAGGTGCCTTCTATCTGACCGTCACTGCCCTTGTCGACCCACAGGTTGATGTCTGCATACAAGGTATGATGGAGGCCGTCAATCTCGTCAAGGTAGGCCGGGAGACCCAGCATCACGAGGTTGAAAAGGAGCGGGGATATGACCGACCCTTGAGGAGTGCTGGCGCTTCCTAGTGCATGATCATCAGATGTCATGCGGCCGACCGCGAGGGTGACTGTGCGGCGCGACAGAAGTCTCTGATATAGTTGTAGCTTCGCTCGCCCATGTTGAGCTTGTTAATTCGGCTCAGGATTACGGCATGTGCTACATTGTCGAATGCCTTTTCCAGATCCAGGCCAAGGATGGCCCGGGTGCCGCTAGTTGGGTCGTTGATGATCTGGTGGTAGAGTTGGAGCATAACGTCTTGAGTGGAGAGGTGTGACCGGAAGCCCACCATAGTGGGTGGGTAGGGTCCAGTGTCCTCGAGGTGGTGGTTGATACGGGTGAGGAACACATGCTCCATAACCTTGCCAACGCAGGATGTGAGGGAAATGGGCCGCAAGTAATATCCAGGCTGGACGGCTTGCCTGGCTTCGGTATCAGGACTGCCTTAAAGCGTTTCCACGCCTCTGGGATGCGACCCGCTCGCCAAGATTTGTTGACGTATGCCGTAGGAGCGGTGATCGAGACATCATCGATGTTTCGTAGAGTCTTGTTCTTAACCTTGTCAGGAGCAGGTGCTGATTTACCATTAAGGTCGTGGAGAGCTGCGCGGATCTCTGACTCGTGAAATTCTTCATCGAGCGTCGCGTTTAGCTCGCCGGTGTAATCTCCGTGTTGGACATCGGGTCGTTGAGGGAAGTACTTGTCTAGCAGGCGTGTCACGATCTGTTGATCAGTCGTGGTAGCCCGTTCCTTGTGCAAAAGACACTGTAGGTTGGCACGTTGAGCAGACTTGCCCTGCGTTTCCCCCAACAGGTGACGGAGGAAACGCCATGTGCTGCCATTGTGCAGCTGCCCGTCGACTGCGTTGAGGATGTCGTACCACTGCTGGTGGCTTAAGGTCCGGAAATGTTCTTCTAGCTGGCGATTGATCTGTGCGATCTTCTTGCGAAGCTTTCGGTTGTGCCGTTGCTTCTTCCATCTTGCGTTTAGTGATGTCTTGGCTTCCCGAAGTGGGCTAGTCGACTGTCGATCTTATCAACCTGGACTTCGGGTGCGACCGTCTGTGTCGCCCTGTTCATGTCGCCATTGAGTGTCTCCATCCATGCCTCGATGTTATCGATGGTCTCCTCACTTCTCTGTTCGACTCGCTGCTTTCGGAACTTGTCCCAGTCCGTCAATTTGAATAGCTTAGGGGGAGGGGTGTACCTGCCTGAGGAATTCGTGTTTCTATGATTATATTGTCACTACCGAGATCTTCAAAGGTACTGCACCACGTTGCTTGAGGCATGTTTCGGACCCTCGTCAGGTACGGCGTCGTGTCTCGTGCCGTTGACGTGCCCGTGCGAGTCGGCGCCGTGGGATCGGTAATGAGAGTTAGTTCTGCATCATGCAGGTCCTTCCACAGGCGTCGGCCTTTGTCAAAGATTGGCAACAACGCAAATGTAAGCGTCATCTTTTCAGCGCCAAACAAGCTGTCCAACTTGTGCAAGGCCAGCTATTGTGGTTCTGGAAAACCCCGTTGCCAGACAAAGCACAAGGAAAGCCATGTTCATTGTGAGAACAATATCGTGTATGAACTACCCTTGTCGTGTGGCAAAAAATACATCGGCCAAACAGGAAGGTGTATAAATGATAGGCTGCGTGAACACGCAAATAACGTGCGAACTGGAGGAGTGGGCCATCTGGCTTTCCACTGTAGAAAGCATGGGTGCAGTCCCATTTATAAGCAGTGCACAGCGATAGGAAGAAGCCCAATGCAAACAACACGTGAGATCATTGAAGCAGCGAAGATCGCTAGTTTGGGGGATGCTTGTGTTAGCGCGCCTTCAATTGATCTTTCGAAAAAAGAATTAGATTTTTTAAACAAGGTACAGAGGGTGGCGTGATGAAGATAGCATCCTAATCTGTCGCTACACGAAAAAATTTTTTAAAATCTTTTTTAATCGTTTTTTCACCTTTTTCATCTTCGATCTCATCTTTTCCATTACACACGCCACGTTACCGTCATGTGTTAAAAAACCAGTACTTATGCGCTTGCGTGCGCTGCTATCTGTTAACTATATATATGTGAAGTGCTTCGTAGAATAAACGATTGTTGGAAGTTAGCGCTGTGTCCGCGTCGTCCATCTGTGCCTCGTCCCCTTTTTATGCGCTATTAAGTACAAGACATGGAATATCAACTCGCCCAATCTTACGCTCTTTCAAATAGCTTTACGTTATAGTGCCCCAGGGGCGCTATAACGTAAAGCTATTCCAAACTTTTCTATTCCAATTCTGCGATCAGCCCACCACGACTGGTCAAAACATTTTCGGGCCTCTCCCAATTTCGCGTGTCTGTCACGCGATGTCACGAAAACCGCGATAGCTCCCCATCTGATATAACGTGTACAAACTGATTATGCGTGATTAAACCGCACAAAAGAAAAATAATTATTCCTGATTCGACGCCTTTCCACCATTAGCCCTCTACTATTGGTCCAATGTATTCGGGCTACGCCTACTTCGCCTGTCTGTCACTCGACCTCACAAAACCGCGAAAACTGACAGCGTCAAAGTGACGTGTTTGCGAAAAAAATGCATTAATATGCCGAATAAAATTGAAAAATTTTCTGAATAGCCAGAGACTGCCCCGTTCCGAAAGGAATAGAAGATGGCTGCCCGCCGATCGCTCAGGCTCTCGCTACTCGCACCTGCCGGTGAGCATGTATTTATTTGCGCATAATAAACCTTTTTGCGCGGCAGTAAAACGTTATCGAGCCCTTTCGGCATGCATACGACATCGCTCTGCCAACTCTTTCTTGCTGAGGGTCCGTTTTAGCGGCATTCTTATCCTTCCGTTGCACGCCGCCGCGATTTTCGACCAGCCACCGCAAGCTAAATAAGGCGAAGCGGACCAATCGGAGAAGCCGACACCACCCTCTTCATGCAGTTATCTATTTGCACTGTGCTGGCTCGGCCCCATAGAAACCCTCTCCAGTAGAGCGTGCTCCGCGCCTCTTGTCAGCCAATAAGATAAGAAAAACCGCTGAGTGTAGGCAATGTTAGTGGTTTTGAAAGCGAACAAAGGGGACCTCCTATAAATGAAGAGAGTGTTTGATTGGGTTGTTCACACAACGCTGCGAGTGACCGCCCGATACTTGCGTCGTTGGTTACGTAAATTTGACGTCAGGAGATCGGAATAAAACAGTTTGGAATAGCTTTACGTTATAGCGCCCCAGGTGTGTGCACGTCTGTTCTGCGTAACAAAAAAATAACTTCCTACATAAAGCCTGAACATATAAAGTCAGCTTGGAGATAACCGATTTACTAATAGAATGGCGAATTATATTTACCAGATTATTTCATTTACTTTACTTTCTTTGATTTAGCCATTCGGTATGTTCTTGGCCCATCCTCCAGAATGGCTATGTTCCACTGTGACCCAAGAAGTAGAGAATCCCTAAATGTTGCTTGATATGTCGTACTTCTCTGTGCATTCACCTGCCATCACCATTCTTCCCTCTACAAGCATCTTATATAGGCTTCGTACTTGTAGCAGTGCTGTGTATACGTCTCACACAGTGCATCGACCTGATTAGGAGGTTGCATTTCGGCATAGCTTGTGAACGATGCAATGCATAAACATAAAAATTGCATGGCAATAAAGTCGCCATATTTGTTGTCAATAAACAAACATTCCAAGAGATTACACGTTGCAATGGCTGAAAGTAAAAAAAAAAAAACACATTGCGGTTAGCTGTAAAGCATTTATCTAACAACTTTCTTAAGCTTCGCTTCACATAGGTACCAACAAGTGCGCTGGATCTGCATATATTTTTCTGTTTGTGCGTATGCACGCTAATGTTAGTAGCTTAATATGCTGCGAATGCATTTTTGCACTCTTATGATTGCATGCTTGGTTTTCTCATTTTACCCCACAAAGCCGAAACACCATTCCAAATCAAGAAAACTTGGTCGCAACTATTTCTGACCATGGAGAGTTAATTGGTACCAAAGAAAATGACAAAATACTTATCCAGTAAGACTTATATAGTATAATAAGTAATAACAGGTTAACCGAACCTTACAACTGAACGCTCTCTTCAGCGTGTCAAAATATTACTATGGGCTTTGTGGTTAGTTTCCAATGCATAAATCGGAATATTAAAATGTCAAACTCAGCGCAGAAAAATGATACGCCTTAAGTCGGTCATGTCTACCTTAAATATTTTGTCAAAATTTGGGTGCAAGCAGTTTACTACGTCGTAGGATATTTTCCTTGTCTTGGGCATGCTGTGCCTGCGGCTTATTCACTTGACGTATTTTGACAAACAGTGGACTGCTCTAACTTCCTCTGCAGCGCTTGCACCTGCACATGTATGTATAAACCGTGTGTCCTAGCTAACGTTAGCCACTCTGTTCAAGGAAAAAAAAAACGATTTAGGAAACAGGATGTGACATACAATTATAAAATCTACAGTGTTTGTTCGTCAGACCTAGACAATAAGTGTGACGATCGTATCTTGAACAGCGTTTTAGAGCGCAGCACTTAGGCGCTCGTTCCTGCGTTGAAGGTCGGCGTGCCTCGGCATGTCCCTCAGCATAACCGAGCAACCGAGCACAGCGAAGAATGAAAGAGCGAAAGCGGAGCGCAGGCGGGGGATGAAAAGCGGCAAGGGCGAAGAGAGCGCGAGATGGAAAGTGGAGGAGCAGGGGGCATGAGCGTTAAGAAGTACGTAAGCGGAGGAAGCCACCTTGAAGCCCCACCAGATGGCGCTCACGTCCGCACGGCGGCACCGGACGTGCGGGGGAAAAATAACCAGAAAGCTCGCCTTCGCCGCAAGCATTTGGCGGTAAAGATTACGGTTGCATAGGCTGCAGTTGCCAGGAAGCGGCAACTGTGTGACCGGTCTATGTATGGCGTCGGGCATCGCGTATATGGTAGTCCGTGCGATGCCTTAATATATCGCGAAATGAAAACACATATAGAGCTGCGCTCAAATTTCGCAATAGGCAGTATTGCAATCGTCGGTGATTTTTTTACACATCTTTTCTGTCACTGAACAGCTTGGCTAACGTTAGCTGGGACGCCCTATATATTACTGCATGTCCTAGCAGTGCTTACCAATTATTGCCAAGTGTTTGTTATTGCAATGCAATATGCATGCAAAATCACATGACATTCTTTGCTACAGAGGCCGCGATCCACTCCTGTGAGGGCGTTGTCACCTATCAAAACTAGCGCATGTATGTCATCATCATCATCATCATCATCATCATCATCATCATCATCATCATCATCATCTTTTTACGTCCACTACAGGAAGAAGGCCTCTCCCCGCGATCTCCAATTATCCCTGTATTGCGCTAGCTGTTTCCAACTTGCGCCTGTAAATTTCCTAATTTCATCACCCCATCTGATTTTCAGCCGTCCTCGACTGCCCTTTCCTTCCCTTGGCACCCATTCTGTACTCTAATGGTCCACCGGTTATTTGAGCAGCTCCATTTCTATCCCTTCATGTCAACTAGAATATCGGCCATCCACGTTTGCTCTCTGATCCACGCCGCTCTCTTCCGGTCTATTAACGTTACGCCTAACATTTTATTGCGATAGCAATTATAGGGACACTCCAAGCGCATTTCTGCCGTCGGCGTCGCCATCGTCGTCGTCGCCGTCGCAGTGAGGTTCCGTATAAGGTCCGACGGCGATAAAATCGTCGCCGCGCGCCGTGCGCTGTGTGTGCGAGTGAAAGCGTACGAGAGCGAGCCGGCAACCGCGGCTCAATGTAGCGCACGCGAGGGAGGAAGGCAGACCGGAAGCGCACGGTTTTCTCTCGCGCGCGAGGCACGGGGGCGAGGCGACGGAGAGGGAGAGGGAGGGAGGGGGTGCGTTCTGACCGTCGGCTGCTACTCACAGCGCGGCGGCGTGTGCGCCGTATCTTGAAAGTGATCTGAGATGTGGGTGGGCGAAGTGCGCGCCCGCGCGGGCCTCATCTTCAAAGCTATCTGCGATGGGTACAAAGTGCATGCACCGAGTGCCAGTAGCATCGTATGCGCTGTGCTTTCGACGTTTACTTCGCGTTCAAGCGAGACGAGAGACCGCGCGAAGGTCAATTTCCCGCTGCTGCTGGCGCGCTTTCTCACTCCGGCATTTTCACAGCGTGTTTCCGCGGTCATCGAGCGAGATGTGTTTAAGGTTACCTGTGCGCGCGTGACACCGTGCATGTCTATTTAGCTAGTAAGCGAATGTTTACAACTTTTTACGGCCCATTAAACTACTATCCTTGCTTCGTATAGCTCTCTACTATTTGCTGTCGCAATCGATGCTTCACCTTTCGGGCGACACTGCGACCTTTTTTTCGTTCCATCGCTCTTTGCGCGGTCCTTAACTTGTTCTTGAGCTAATTTGTTAACCTCCAAGTTTCTGCCCGATATGTTAGCATTGGTGGAATGCAATGGTTATACGATTTTCTTTTCAATGACAGTGGTCAGCTCCTAGTCAGGATTTGGTAATGCCTGCCGTATGCACTAGAACCCATTTTTCTTCTGTAAATTTCCTTGTCATGATCAGCGTCCCTTGTGAGTAATAGACCTAGATAAACATACTCCTCTACAGACTCTATAGGGGCTGACTGGAGATCATGAATTCTTGTCCCCATGCGAGGTTATTGAACATTACCTTTACATTCTCCAGATTAATCTTCAACCCTACTCTTACACTTTCTCAGTTAATGTCCTCAATCATTTGTTGCAATTCATCCCCAGCGTTGCTGAACAGTAGAATGTCATCTGCAAACCGAAGGTTCTTGAGATATTAGCTGTTGATCCTCACTCTTAAGCCCCTAAGATATGTATGCCATAATATCTTGCGAAAAGTTCGGCAGGTGTTACACTCTTGTAACACAAGAAGGGGAAAGCCTGCTGCACATTTGGTAATACATGAAGTTATACAATCGGGGCTAGACTTCTTGCAAGACATAACGAGCCGCAATGGGAAACACGTGTGGCACTAAGGCGACCTCCTGAACGCCACATCTGAACACTTAACGTAGTACCTAAAGTGCAGCATGTTAGTGCACGCACTAGGCCACACCTTTAGTCAGCGAGATGGCTGCGACGTGACGTGTGCGATCACGCACGCTCTAGGCACACCTTTAGTAAGCCAGAACCGTACAACAACCGTGGCTTCAGGGAAACTCGTGCTCGTCTCGCACCACGGAGGTTTCGGTTCGATTCCCACCCAGACCAAATGTAGCAAATTTTCTATTCAAAGCCACTAATGTACTTTGTTTACAGGAACCTTCCTGAGAAATGTGACGTCAATCCGAGCATTTTTTGCGGCGTCGACCATTTTTCGTCGCGGCTCAGTTTCGCCAAGGGCACGCCAAGGGCACGCCAAGGGCACCGCCAACATAGACACCTAAGGTTTTCGCCTTAATAAGTAAGATGCGCAATTAGAGAAGGGAATGACGGATTTCCTCCTTGCAAGCATTACCGGCTGTTTTGATTATACCTTACCTTCTCGTGTTCTAAATAAATCTTTCAGTAAACATCAGCAATTGTTTACATCACCTCGTCTTTCTGTGTGACGTCTAGTTTGCGCTGTAAAAATGGATTTAAAGAGGCAACTTGTTCCAGTAGCTGCTGACCTCCCCACTTGCAATCATTAAATGTCAATCAATGTCCAATACATTACGGTGGCTGGACGATCACCCACTCTCCGTGCAGATGCTACTCGAACACCATCCCAGCGATCATCTGCCCAGAAGGCAGTGAGGACACTTTTGTACACTTCTGTGCTTTTTGAAAGTGACTGGCTTGTGCAAGCGCCTTCGACGTGGCGTGGTGCTGTCGGCGCGCGTTCAGGCATTCACCGTGTCTTTCAATCCTTTCCCTCTCTCATCTTTCTATTCCCCTTTCCCTTTCCTCAGCGTATTGGGTAGCCAACCGGACACCTTTAAGGTTACCATACCTGCCTTCTCTCTCTCTCTAGCCCACTTCTGCAAGCATATCACTGTCGTCAACTCAGATCGATGAATGTCTTGCCAGGAAATATACTTGTATGATAGACAGTAAACTGCTTTGTTGCTAGAAGAAACCCAAGCCCGAGGTATCGCTGCCCATCGATGGTCCTTTGGACCAATGTGTGTTGTATGCAGGTGCTGCCGTTACACGTTGACGGTTAACGGACGGCATGGGTCAGGCACAGAGCGCTGAATGGGCCGAATTTATCTTCCCGGGCTTGGCCTGGGACAGTGCCTCCATGAGTAGTCGCGGCCCGGGCCAGCGACTGTATGAAATGGCCCAGCCCGGGCCTACCGAAGGCTTTCATTGTACATGCCTTAAATATGCCATTGTTTAGGTGCTGTATATCTAAAGACATTACAATAAAAGTCAGGTCGCATTAAAACAATTCGAGAAAACGTTTTCCGACAGAGGACGTGTACACGTATAATATGAAAAGGCCTACAGAAGCAAAGGCTTGGTTGAAAATTTCAGGCAAGAGATTTTATTTAAAATTCGTGTGTGCACTTTATGTTGCAAACGCAGCTAGAACGCGAATCATTGACAGCGATAACGAGGTTTAGCGTTGCACTCGAGTTCTTCGCACGATGTTATAAAAACACGCGTAGGCGACATGGCGCGACGCAGCATCGCAGCAGGAACAGCGCTGCGAGTGATGTACGCATGCCGCGGCATTACCGGCGTCGCTCCTCGCTGGCGCACGAGAGGATTCCGACGGAAAGATGGGAATAAAGTTCGCATTTGTCAGGGCTAGATTTAGTTTCACGTTTCTGTTCTTTACGCTCAGACGAGTGTATACACCACGGTGTAGTAGGCTCACAACTGCTCAGCATGAACGCTAAAGTGTGTGCGCACAACGCTAATGGCAGCTGTGGAAACCCCTGGCTCCGGCAGATCCGATTGAGCGGATCGCGAGGTGATACATCTTGTTATACAGCGCTAAACAAGGTGAAACGCCAGCTATAGCCCGGTCTCATACCCTTCCTGAGGGTGACTTCGCGTGGCTTGGCTTCGACGCTTTTGCAGCTAAACATACTTGGCGTCTCTACAAAGTCTAATCTAATCCTACAAGCGCGGATCGCGTTGGTGCGTCGTTGCCGTGACATCTCAACGGCGGCGACGTGAACGCGACTCTATAATGTAATAATTGCTAACCCAATATTATAGGTCTTGTTCATACAGAAAGAAAAAGCTTAAATTTATATTAGGTGCAAAAGCAGCTGAAAGTTCTAACGCGCATATTCTAGCTTGGGAATGAGAATAAAGAAGGTGGGAAATGCGCTGCCAGTATACAACTCTGCTGAGCCTAATTTCTACGTATAAATTTAAAGCCTACGAAGAACATAGCGAATGCGGTTAAGGTGGAAGTCATCTATGTGTACTGCAGTGACCATAAAGCAATCGTCAATGCGGTGTAATTAATGAAAAGCGGTAAAATGAAGCAAATGCAGTAAAATAACCGTATCGAGACCGATAAAATAGTGCAATTGCAAAAGCAGTAACAGTTATACCGTATCAAGAGTGGTTTTCAGTATGAGTTTTTCGTTTAGCAACAACAAAGTTTGTTTTTGTAGACACAAAATTAATTTGAAATTTCAAACAAACTTCCAACAAAAGGGTATTCGAACCGTTCTATTTTGTTTGTTTGCTAACGTAATTAAGAGCCAGTTTTTTCTACTTCTCAGTTGAGCCTCGCGCAGAATCCCTCGGATCTATGCAAAGCGCCCGCGTGTGCTCGAAGGCCCGACATAGACCCATTAGTGAACGGGCCGAAGCCCTGCCCGGGCCTGCGGCTTCAAGCCCGAGCCAGGCCCGAGGGCATCAGGACAAAATCACCAAAAATCGCTTTACCCGGCGGGGCCCGTGCAGTGCTCTAGAAGCATACGCATTTACCTACCGAAGGAAATAAGTAATACACGATAGATGTACCTGAATCGACTCGGCTTGATCTAAAGGCTATTAGCAGGGTCCTATACCCTGCTATTAGTAACGTTCTGGAGGCAGCCTCTTACTCAATGAGCATCACATCATTACACATATGCGCTGGTTATTTGAGTGCCATGTAAAAAGCTGAAACGAGTCAGTAAAGCTCCATTATTCGGCGACAAAACATATAGGCCGCCCTTCATAACAACTTATTTTTAATGTTCACTATAAGTTTGGTACAGATACACAGCTCTTACTCTTTTAATTGAGCTTTGACCAGCACTGGCATCCACCGAAACCTCGTGTACCTGACTTTTTTGCCATTCTTTTAGAACATAAAACATTCGTCCAACGTGGCACAGATGATCTTTTATCCCGTGTGGTCGCACCCCGGCCCGGAATCTCACACCGGTGAGAAAGGTTTTTTGAGGAGGATCTGCGCTGATACAATTAGAAAAGCTTCATCAAGGGTGACGCCACCTCCAATAATGGTATACCACACTAACACAAGATGTGGATATGTACCGCCTGCTATGTTATTCCCCAGGCAGGCGACATATCCTGGAGGCCTTGCTCAGAGAGGCTGGCCTCCTCAATGAACCGCCTGCTGACTTGAGCATGTGGGTTCAAGCGGACTGTCATTACAGAACGTTACTGAAGTTCCTGCATGCTGCGGGGTTGCAGGTTCCCTAAAAAAGGAAGAAATAGGATGTATGGCATTATGAATGTTACCTTTCGATTCAGATCGCTCGTTTCACACTCTTGCTGTCTTTGACCAGCAGCTTTCGCACTCCTCTTGTCACCGCAGGCGCGTTGGACCATACGCTAGGACCGTAAGAGTGCCGCACCTATTTTGTTATTCCAATTACGCGTGATTGCACAGTCGATCTGAGTCATCCAATTCATGGTATCTACAGAATAAATTAAAAAGAAAGGGGGCAAACATTGAGACAACTTGACAGTCACATCCTCTATAAATATTTACATTTCAAATACATATAGATTGCGCCAAAGATGTCCGGAGAAATGTCATCGTGTCTGGCCGTCTATTGCAGGCAAGATTAAGTGAAAACAAAAGCTCTGGGAGCACACTGCTTACGTTAGCAAGCGCCTGGTGCGTCGCGATGCGTGCCAACGCGCGGTGGCTGACCCGCGGCAACTTTTGTTCTTCAGCCGCTCGGTTGCGCGCTCCCTAGCTCTGTTGCGCAGCAGGCTGTGACGGCCCGCGTCATCGGGTGGCCTTCTCTTTACTCTCGTTCACTGATCTCCCTTCCCTGCTCTTCGCGCCAGGCTCGCTTTCTTACTTATTCCTCTCTGCCTTGCTCGAGCTCGGCTGTCGCGCGGCTTTCCGAAGGACTGGCATTCATCGAGCGCCATTGAAAAGAGCAGACCGCCAAAAAATCAGAGGAGCCGGCGATTGAAACATGACGCACTTGAATAGCAGCATCGGGGGCTGACGTATTTCTCCCCGTCTCATTATAAATTCCCTCACGCTAGGCTCAAAATAGGCGGGAGGACTTTGGTATGTGTGTGTTGTACTCGTGTCTTGTCAGCCAAGCATGCAGCGTGCTTCGGGTACTTTTCCCCAGTGTCGCTTTCTCGTGTTTATTGGGCCTTCTCGCTTCAAGAAACTGAAAATAAGAATTAGGCGAAGAAAGCTTCGCTTTAAAAATCAGTAGGGGTATTCTCTGCACCAGCGTAATGGTTTCTACAGCGGCACATATGCGAGTGGGGAGCACCCCAAGATCGCTCGAATGTCACCGGGTTTGCGAGGGCACACATGTTCACCCGTTGCAACGAGTGAACGTATACAAAGTGCGCTGAGTGGGTTTTTCAGTTCGGGTTCGCAATTTAGACATTTAACATCAAATAAGATATTAGAGCACCGCTTTTAGGCGCCCATTCCGGCGCTGAGCGTCGTCACTTGTAACCGAGCGAAATGTGAAAGAAGGAAAGCGTAGAGGAGGCTGCAGCGGAACCATGAAGCGCAAAGCGGAGTATGGAGAAAGCGTGAGAAGAAAAGCGTAGTGCGGCGACGATGGCTACGAGATGGCGCCAGGGTAGCGCGCGTCGTCTGGGAGTTCGACCTCGACAGACCTCCTTCTCAAAATGGGGGTTCACAACACGCTAGTTGAGCTCACTGAGGTAGTACGAGTGACTCAGTTGGAAAGATTAGGCCAGTCCAAAACAGGGAGAAAAATCATGGAATGGGTAGGAATCCAATGTGACAGGGGTGCCCCGACTGGCAAGAAGGACATACCGTTGGACGTGCGTAAACGCTTCCGAATTGCCCCCTACCTAAAAATATGCACACTATCTACAACAAAGAGAGGAGAGCTCACAGGGCTAAGACTCTAGTAAATAAACTAAAAAACACGCCGGCGCATAAAGTAGCGTACGTGGACGCCGCTTGCGGCAGAGACGGAGCTGCGGTATCGACGGTGGTAAATGGCGCCGGGTGCGTTCAGATAGCGTGCTCCACGTGCACGAGGGACGCCTGTACAGCCGAGGAGGTTGCAGTAGCGCTCGCTTGTGCGGGTACAAAAGCGGGAGTCATATTATGCGATAGCAAATAATCCGAAATTTTAGCAAAGGGCGAATCTCGGAAGAGGCCCTCAAAATTCTACTCAAAAACCCTCCTAGTAGGGACATAATTTTTGTTTGGGTTCCGGCCCATGAAGAAGTCGCAGGTAACGAAGCCGCTCACGAGCTCGCCCGAGCACTCTACCACCGGGTAACTCTAGAGCAACCAGTTCCAGGGATCAAAGATAGCATCATCACGTACAGGGAAATTGTAGATCATTACAAAGCCGAAAGAAAAATATTTCCGCCTCCGCATCGGTCTCTCTCTTTGGAGGACGCTCGCATTTGGCGGCGCCTCCAGGGAAACAATTATACATCACCATATTGGATCTACTTAACTCAGACGAGGGACTATAACGACGCCCTCTGCAAAATTTGTAAGGAGAAAGGTACGTTAGACCATGTAATATGGGAGCGTGCTGGTTCCCCAGGGGCCAAGGAAAACATTGACAGTAGAGAAGCCTAGGAGGCCTTGCTCCAGAGCGAGGCTGAAGACGACCAGAGTCGAGCTATCCGCCTGGCCCTTGAGGCCGTGAAAAGTTTTCAATCAATCAATCGATTGGCGGCGGCTGCTGTTAATCGCGCCCACGCGTCACCCACGCGCTGGCCCCACGCGCTGGCTCTCGCGATCTCCAGATTAGCGAGGCAGTCGCGTCACACTTCGCTCCGTTTGCAACGTGCCGCACGAGACAGATTGTCAGCGCCAGCCAATGTATCGCGAAATGAAAACACGTGTAGAGCTGCGCTCAAATTTCGCATTAGAGAGTATCGTAATCATTTGTCGGCGAATTTTTGATCCTCCTTTTCTGTTTCAAACAACCGTTTTACGCGTGCGTCTTAAGAAAACGCAAGGGACAGTCAAGACCTACGCAATCTTGAGCAAGAATGTGATACAGTACAATTAAGTTATTACAATACCGCACATCTAGCGATATTTCGCTTCTAAGGGTCAGCAACCTTATAACTATCAGCTTTCTCATCAACTTAAAAGAGCTTGGCAATAGACTGCCTAAGTCAAAGGTGATGGACGAGAAGACGAGAGTATAAAAACCACAATCGTCGTCTTATACCTTAATGGGCATGGTGTAACCACTGGTGCCGATCGATTTCAGTAAAGTCACTGCATGCGGAAAGAGGACTTGGGCACAGAGCAACACAGGTGCGTCGTAGGCTCGTAGCACGTAGTAGCACGACTTCAGCCGAGTGACGTGAACAGGGGCGGAATTCACTAAACTGCGCTGTTGGTACGCAATTTCTTAGCCAAACGGTTCTTACGTTAAGATAAGGGTGCAACCAAAGTGGCAGTGCATTTAACTTACGGCGTCGTATGAGAGCGAGGAGGAAAGAAAGCTCGGATTAAATGACAAGAAATGAAAGATGTGTGGTCAACTGATAGCATGATCGCACAACATGCATCTGTAGTCGAGGCTATATTCTTACGGCAAATCACTGCACACTCCTATTCGACAGCTTCCTTTTCCGGGCGTCTGGTACAGCGCCGACAAGTACAACCGCTCTCGCCCGTTCACCGCACCGCCGTAAAAAAAATTGCGGTAACAGCGTTACGCATTCTGCTCACATTTCTGCGACAGACAGGACTGCTGGACACATGGCGACATAATTGGCGCAGAAAGAGACCCTCAGTCGGAGCAATTGGCGGCCAGGTCGGCCAGGCTCACCCCTCCTCTATACATCACCACGCTGTTACAAAGCTACTAAATCTCTTTATTTCGATATTAATTAAGGAATTAAAAACAAAAGTTTGTATGGCCTCAAGGCAAAGGGCCCACCACCCGTATGTTCATCGGTATGGTACGTGATCGCGCTGCACACTGTTGCAGGTGCGGTTCTAATGCCGCGCATGGGCTCAATATCAGCTCCCTCGCCAGCCCGTACCGTCTAAGGGGCTGGTCGACGACGTTGTTAAGCGCCAACCGACGACAAAACGCGCGCTCATGACGCATAGGATTACTATCGAGAGCACGGAGAGCCATTAACGTAGCCCTAAAAAAGAAATGCAGAAAGAAGCCGTGACTATCAATACTCCCAAATTATGACAGAGAACTTCACTATGTAACACCCACACCTGCAAGCTTCCCTGCCTATCAACACTTTAACATCGTATCAGCGTTCATCGCTTCTTTTTAGCTTTTTCTCGGCTGATGAAACATGATGATGCCTCGCTCCAGGTCAAGAGTTTGTTCTTGCCGGTTCAGGCGACCGCATTCTGACAGAGGCGAAATGCACAAAGGGGCGTACAAATCAATTTTGGAGACCGGTAATAAATCATAGGTTCGCGATGTAAGGGCCTGGAGCCCTTAACTACACTGTCTGCCATAGCCCAAGTGGCTTCTTATTGAAGTCAAGGCGAACTAGTCAACATCACCACGATGCTCAGCGCCAATGTTGCCATAAGTTTACCAGCCTCATAAAAACGCACGCTCAAGTGCACATCAGAATACTGCACAGCAACGTACTCGAAGCACATAGCGGTTCAACATTCTAGCTGGTTTCGGATCAAATCGGTTTAACTTGTCGATCTTGCGGCACTGACGCACTTTGTTCAGAGCAGTCACTGCACATGTAGTGCTATGCCAAGATGGTATTCTATGTGCCGCTTCGGTGGTATCCAAGCGGCGCTCGACGCCCTTCTGTAAACATGCGAACGCGGGCTCGCGGTACGAAGCGAAATGCGGCTCAAGAGCAACAGCTCCGTTAAAATTCCGCCCAAATTTTGCATGTTCTAAAACGTCATCAGCGTACTTTTATGTCCACTGCATGGCGAAGGCCTCTCCCAGTGATCTCTAATTACCCCTGACCTGCGCTAGCTTATTTCGAGTTATGCCGGCAAATTTCCTGATTTTCTTACCCCACCTAATTTTCCGCCGTCCCCGACTGCGCTTCCTTTCCCCTAGCACCCACTCTGTACTTCTAATAGACCACCGATTATCTGCCCTATAAGTTAAGCGGCCGGCCCAGCTCCGATTTTCCCTCTTAATTTCAACTAACACTATATACCCCCGTTTGCTCTCTGATCCACAGCGCTCTCTTCCTCTATCTTAGCGTTATATAGGCATAACAGTTTTCGTTTCATCGCTTGTTTGAGCGGTCCTTAACTTATTCTCGCACATCATTGTTAACCTCAAAGTTTCTGCCCCATATGATAGTACTGGAAGAATGGAATTAATGATTGTACGCTTTTCTTTTCAATGACAGCGGTGAGCTCCCGGTCGCGATTTCGTAATGCCGGCCGTATGCACTCTGAACCATTTTAATTCTAATGTAAATTTCCGTCCCATGATCAGGGTTCACTATAAGTAATTAACCAATATAATCTTACTCCTTTACATACTTTCTAGCCTGACTGTCGATCATGGATTCTTGTTCGCTTGGCAGGTTATTCAACATTATCTTTGTTAACCTACTCTCACACTTTCTTGGTTAAGGTCCTCAATCCATTGTTGCAGTGTCCCTAGCGTCGCTGAACAGGACAGTGTCATCGGCAAACTGAAGATTGTTGACATATTGGCCGTTGATCATCGCCCTTGATCCTCACCAGTCTAATAGCTTGAATACTTCTTCTAAGCATTCAATTAATATAACTGGACAAATTGTGTCTCCTTGACTGACCATTTTCTCGATAATTATTTTCCACTTTTCTTGCGGCTAATTAAAACACGTGAAACCACAACTATCACTGAGGCAGAGTCGAAGCCTGAGAAGTTGCGGATACGTGTGCTGTGTGAAGGCAAATATGGAAGTTACACATAAACGAAATAATTATTGAGTTCTCAGCCGCATGCCGCAAGCACCCCGGCCTTCATGTGAAGTTCCTTCAGTCCATCAGTACGATCCCTACGATATGCACTTACACCGCTAATTACATAGAAATGTCGTAGCTTTGTCCAAACGCACTGCATTAATGATCGAACTGTGCGCCGCCGGGAGAGCGCACAAGGCAGCATAATTAGAGCGATGTCAATGCTGATCTTGCCGATACGATGGATTTTAGCGACCACGCTTAGCGTCGGGCACGCTCCACATTGTTCACTTCACGAAAACGGGCCACTGTGACCGGCTTTATCGCGCCGTCATGTTGGACTACTGCGCAGCAGGCGCGGATCATCGTAAGACTGTTGCCGGCTGGACGAAAATTCTTGCGCTGGATTCACAAACGCCTATGAAGGGTTTCTTAGATATATAAAGAGTAAGTGAGAGGAGCAAACTATAGAAAGAACATCGCACGAAGCGACTGAAAGACGTGAGTGACGTCATTCGCCCAGGACTGATGTTAGTCTGGGGTTTAGAATAAGCATCTCCGACCAATCATAGGAAGACGATGGTTGCCGTCTGCTGTGACATTTTTTATGAGCGTTATGCTGCGCTCGTTTTCACCAAAAACGAAGTGTCTCCAGTTATACGCTTCTTTGTGGTTATAAAAATAAATGTGTGCGTGTGCGTGCGTGCGTGCTTGCGCGCGCGCGTGTGTATGTGTGTTTGGACGCATGCGACAATTATTCGCTTCGTTCGTGAGATGCATTTTATTTCGCATCTTCACAATGGTGGTACGTCATTTTATACGCTATTTCTTTTTTTTTATTTCATCGTATTGACGTCCCGCGTCATATCATAGACAGAATTGCCATCCGTCGTACGCATACGTTGGTTCACACCGCAGGCCACATAATGAGCAACCCCGTGTGCACAGACACTACGTCGCTTCAAGTTTGTGCTGAATTAAAACTATGTGCTATATAATAGAAGGCTAACAGCACAGAAGATGACAGCGAATTGTGCAGCAGCAACAAGTTTTGATAATTGGAAACGTTTAGGCATTTTTGTCATTGTTTCAACTCGCATGGAGAATTATATCCTCAAAGCGTTGGAAAAAAAATAATCATCTGCAGCCCTATGAGCAAGAGAAAGCTCAAACTAGAAGAAAAAATACGATAGAATTGGGCTCCAAACACATCAATGACAAATTTGACAGTTGTCAGGGATGTACACTGCACTTATGTTTGCTAACACTCAATAGAGTGTCATAACGAGTATGAAAATTCAGGCTACTGCGCGCATACAAAAACACAGTCTATCAGACGTCAGGCAGAAGTTCGCCTCACAACATTAATGTTACTGCCTTCCACAGCAGCACACGCTCAATACAACAATGCACTGAAACAGCTCAATGCACTTTGAGATGACGAATAAGAGTGCGCCACAAAGATATAAGCACGCGCCATATCCTCGGCTATCAGCTGTGGCCTCTGGCCAATCAGCCGCAACAGCGCGTTCCAACGCTTACCTGCGTCATCTCGAGCGACGCAGATATAGACATAATGATGTTCGTAAGACCTGCTACGAACAATATCGTAGAAATTTCTTCTTAAGTCGTTATCTGCAACGGCTGTTTAGGATTTGTGAATCGACTTACGCTTACTATTGGCGGAAGTACTGAAGTTCGCACATCTGCTACTCTTACGTAGCTGCATTTTTTCGACTACAGCGCTCGTCTTTGCAGCGGCGAGCATCGCAAGCTTGCTGATCTTACGGACAGTTTTAGCTTTATGAATACGCTTTTTTCGTAAGATTTTTCTTACGCCAAAATTTGTTCCTAAGTTAGCTTTGTGAATTCCGCCCCAGTTTCCTGGCCACGACGACGCTGGTTTGAGGACGGTTCCAGCGACTCGACGGGGTAGTCGACAGGTAATGTTTGTTGAATTACGCTATAAAAGAACTTGTCACCCGCCGCGGTAACTTAGTGGCTATGGCGTTCCGCTGCTGAGCTCGAGGTCGCGGGGTGGATCCCGCGACATTTCGGTGGGGGCGAGATGCAAAAACGACCGTGTACTTAGATTTAGGTGCACGGTGAAGAACCACGGGTGGTCAAAATTATTCCGGAGTCCCCCACTACGACGTGCCTCATAATGAGATCAGGGTTTTGGCACGTGAAACCCCACAATTTAACTTATTAAGAAAGTTGTTATACTAGATCTGTTTGAAGAGTAGACGGCAGTCAATCGTGATGTTGGGCATCACGGCTTGCCGCCAAGCGAAGCTGGCCGACCAAGGGCAAACAGGACTTACGAACTCAAAGCTTTGTGAATTCGGCCTCTGGTAGTTAGGAAGCAGCTTGGTGAATCAATACATAGTGGTGACACTTCTGGCACCACTGGTTTTCGGGTGTGAACGAACTAACAAAATTCTTCGGCGTATTTAGCCTCTTGAGAAACAGACATCGACTCTGAGGCGGCACAAGGACGATATAAGGTCATACCGGCATAAGGAGAATAGTCTCCATGGTGCATGAGGGCTTGTTTCTATAAAGTAGAAGGAAAGACGAAATTCCATTGATGCTTTGCGTGGCAGCATTATAAGAGTAAAGGGCCATCGCCAGGCACTGAAAACGGACAAGTACGCTGCGTAGCTAGACCATGCGGTGAGTCGTCGTCTGCAGAGTACTACAGCGACAAGTTCTGGGGTTTCACCCGAAAGGCAAAGCATTGATAGCGATAGCAACATATTAGACAACTGCATAAAGTAAGGTTCATAGTATAATCGGGAGTGTAAATTGCAGTAAACATTCGCTTATTAATTAAATTACCAAGCAAGGCGTTACGCCCGCACACGCAAACATGAACAGATCTTACTCGATGACCGCGAACACTCGCTGTTACAACACTGGAGGGATGAAGAGCGCCGGCATCGGGGAGCGAATGCTTCGTGTTGCCTCTGCTTCAACGTCTCGCCGTAACTTGAGAGTATGCGACCTCCAAAACTAGGCGAAGACAGCGCACATATGAGCGAGATGGCACCAGCCATCTCGGCTAGCACACACTTTGCACCCTCTGAAGATTACCTCCAAGATAGGGCGTGCGCGCGCGGACAGCGATGAACAGCCCGGTCACAGCCGTGGTCTGGCTAGAGGAGGAGACGCTCGCTCACCTGCAACCCCCCCCCCCCCTCCCCCCGTTTCTAGCACGCACTTGGTCACGTTACTGCGCGCTCAGCTCCCTTCGCCTAGAGTGTCAATATACCGCAATAAAAAACTGAAGTGCCAAGTTTTCAATTCTGTAACTCACTAATAAATAACGATATTTAACAATTGTGTTTAACTGCCCCTATTAAGACATCTAAAGCGGGAAAAATTGATGTATATACACCCCTTTAAAATATACCACTAGTTCATAAATAGACTTTTGCAAAACCCTCGCAAGCACTGCAACAATTTTAAGCTGGAAGGTCATATATCAAATTTGTCCGCTATAGATGATGTAACAGATGCTGTTTACCAGACTGTGATAGTTGTTATTAGTGAATAGTTGCGGATTTGCAAGCTTCGTGTTTCAATTTTTCTTAAATACCCTTTTTCGGCAGTTTTTGCATATACGAGTACATGAAGTTCGAAATGACGATTCTGCTTCCTACAGTTGCTAGAATTTTTAACTTTCTCTGTTAAATGCAACAAACTTTATTCAAATAGGTCCAGCGGTAGTTTCACGAGAGCATTTCTGCCTTTTACATGTATTTGAATAAGAAAATCGGAGTTAGCTTGGAGCTTATGTGATGTGCGTCTGGCAGCTCTGCCAGAGGACTTATTTTCCGTCCTTGTTTTAATTTATTTAGCGTTTTTAAAGGTTACGCCGATAAACCAGTTTGGCTAAGCTTTGGTTGATTACGATGGCCGCACGACAGACTCAAGCAGTGTAGAACAAACTTGTTCAAGGAAGAAAATTAGTTGTTGCATGGTGAGAGAAAACGGGAGGAAAAACGAAGGGTGCCTGGTTGCACCCTCTACTCACAGAGAAGTGTAGTGGCGGAAGCAATGACACCAAACAAGCAGGTGACAAAAAACAACCAGCGCATCGACCCAGCTCCATCATTCGGTTTCGTGTACGTACTGAGCTCAGCAATCGCGTGATGCCAACGATACGCGCCGCCAACCTCAACCGTTTCACTTGAGCGGCTCTAGACATGCACCTGCTTTTCAGTCGATCGGCGAGGGACCACACTAGCACCCCAAACTGCAGTTGTCCCTCCCGCAGTGCGGATTATACTGTAAGCTACATTAGAGTGCACGCTGGGTTTTGTGCTCAGCCGACCGACTGAACCTTCTTGGGATGTTACTCTCGTTTCACGATAGATGTGAGATTATGCATTCATTTTACATTTATCTACATCTGCATACGACTGGGACTGTATTATGGGATCTGCTAATGTCGTTACTCGCTCGCGCCTCGCTATGTTCTGCAATTAACCACGATGGTATTGTTCACGACAGCTACGCTAAAGCAAAATCCATTAAATCTTTTTAATGCGACTAGCGTATATTGCTTTTTGCCTATTTTGCTATTTGCCTAAAAATAGCCTATTTCAGGCGCTTGAGTCCGTCGTCCGTCCGTCCACGAGCTAGTGGCTTGAGCCACTAGCTCGTGGTCCTGACGCCGCAGCGGTCGTTCCATCATCGTCATTCCAGCTTCGTCATTCGACTCTCGTCATGACGTCGTCGTCATGCAGTCCTCGTACCATCGTCATCATTTCAGAAGCATCACCCCATTGTCGTCACGCTGTCGTCATCACAACGCCTTCGTCGTTTCATGACGTCATTTTCTTATATTCATCATCACATCGCAAGCACGCTGTCGTCATTCAGTTGTGATTATGCCGCTGCTGTCATGCCATCGTGGTCATTGCGTCGTCATCGTCCTTAAAATTCGTTGTCATACCGTTTTTGTGAGGCCGCCGTGGTCATCCCATTATCCTCATGCGGTCGTCGTCACGCTGTCATCGTTCTACAAACGTCATCATTTCAGAATCGGCATGCCGTTGCTGCACCTAGGTGCTAAAAAACAATAGAAATCTCAGAATGACCACTACACACTCTAAATACAGTGTCTTCTGCAATATGGTGCGTCCTTACATTGTGTCAATGCTAATCGCATTAACGTCGGCCGTCATCGTGAGATGGGGTCCGGCGGAATTTTTTGGGGTTCAGTGTTTGCGCGGGAGGGTGGGGCAGAGTGAAGCTGACGATAAAATAGTACCCAGATTTGTTAATTTATGCCAAGTATCCATAGATGACATAACATTTCACCAGCGTGGAATAGAATTAAAAATAGAAAATAACTAGAAAATAGAATATATCCAAGGAATAAGGCAAGACGACTTTTCCCCCGCCTTGCTTTATTCGTGCGCCCCCGTTCAGTTTCCAGGTATTTGTGTGTTGCATTTCAAAAATCGTTTGACCAGAGAGTGCTGCCTAACGACTGGAAATGAGCCAACATTGTCCTGGTGCACAAGTCGGGTACTCGCATTAATGTTTCAATGTACAGGCCAATTTTTCTTACTAGTATTGTATGCAACTATTCGAACATGTTCTTTTCAATCACATCATGACAAATTTGAATACAAAGTCTTTGCTGTTTCCGCAACAGCATGGTTTCCGTAGTGGCCGCTCTTTTGTCACCCAATTTAGGGAGCTAATACATGAATTAACAAGTGCACTTGATAAGGGTGTCTTAGTTGATGCAATATTTATTGATGTCACAACGGCACTCGAGCTTGTTCGTCACTCTTCATTACCCGAAAAATTAGCATGGCACAATATAAAATAGATAAGTTATCGCATCGAATAAACAGTACTTAGCTGCACGAAGTCAGGGGGTAATTGTTAATAACGTGCTCTCTAATGAGGTTGGCGTGACGTCAGGGGTAATACAGGGCTCTGTGTTGGGTCCTTTGTTATTTTTTATTTTCAAGGATAAGGAAGCTGCGCAGAGCGTGACTGCTGATTTTTGGTTTATACTCGCAGGGCGTCATTCATTCACCGACTTGCAAGGCCCACGACACGATCGAACTTCTTTCCTGTTCCCGAGAAACTACCACAGCAAGACCAGCATGTCGGCATCATACTGCAGTACTGGTAGATGCTCTTCACGCGCTTTTTACTAAGCTGCAGGCACCGTCAGCTCGAAGCGCCTTACAAGTACTGGGCGTGCTGAATCCAGTGCTCGCAAGCCTTCAGTAAACAACGTGGATTGCTCGTTGTCATAATTTCGGAGAGAATTCAGAAGATTATCGATGTGCCGGTGGAACGCCAGACGCATCATGTCTCCCATTTCATCCTTACGTCGGCACGTTTTCACAAATCGGCTTCCAACCTAACCTATCAAGTTCAATTACAATATCGGCTACTAACCCGCCAACTCTTCAATATCCGGTGCACAAACCAATGACCATTTGTAGCTGCACAAACCACTCTTATGTTTCACCAACTCTTCAACGTGCGGCGACCACAGCTGAGTGATCACGAACATGTGGTGCCATGAAACTAACTAATATCTCAAGCTCAGTAACCGACATCTACAGACCTCAGTGACCAATTGTTGGTGTCGATGCGCACCTCCGGATATAGCGGCACCCTCAGTCTTCTCTCTCCTCCATTTCCTTCTTTTTATCCCTTGACTTCATCTCAGACAGTGTATGCGTTAGCAAACCGGATGCGCGTCTGGTTGACTTCTCTGCCTTTCTTCTCTGCCTTTCTTCTCTCCCTCTCTCTCTCTCTCATGAACGATATGCGCAATGCTCTGTCGTCTTCTGTGCGCTTATTCGCAGATGACTGTGTTTTATACCGAGTGACCCAAGCGACTGCGCTACTTTACAAGAGGACCAAGATAATTTCCTAGGTAAACTTGACTGTGGCGCGAAATGCATTTTGTGAAAAGGGGACCGAAGAGAGGAGACAGTGAAGCGCCAAACTACCAACTGTTTAATGACAGCGTCAGAACATACAGAAAAAAAAGTTAACTTCCGCGCGTGCGCAGAGAGCCGAGGTATGACATGGAACTAACTACATGGTCATGATAACATTTTATCAAGAAAGCACATTTCTGCAGAATACAATGTGAGGATGTGTCACTAACACAATCAGACCCTTTCTTTTTAATAAAGAAAGCTTCCAACAACTCCCTCGAAGTTTTGTCGCCACTTTTGCCCAGAATCGACACTTGCTTATTACCTAGGAAATATCAGCACCAACTTGCCCAAGAAGTTCTTTTGTACCAAGATAAAGCTGTTCAATTGGTGCAAAAATTGGAATAAGCACAGAATTTTGAGAAGACTGTAAGAATGTCATTTACCCTAAATCAAATTACGCATTAGTAATATTATATAATATAAATGACAATGACATTACTCCGGTAAGTGAGTTGAATTAGCTAGGCGTATTTTGAACCACACATTTCTCATGGCACCGCCATATCTAGTACATCACAGCCTAAGTGTGTAGGGTATTATGTTTATTTCTGCGAAACAGCGAAACATTTCCCAATAGAAACTAAGCAGCTTCTATACCAATCTAATGTTCGGTCCATACTTGAGTACCCTTGTACAGTATGAGATCCGTGATTAAAAAAAAAAAGAAAAAAAAACGGCAGAAAACTAGGAAGTGTGCAAATATTAGTAATAAGGTTCGTTTTTAAGAGTTACAGAAGGAATTTTAGGCGTGCCCCTTGCGAAGGAGTGATGGGAAGAAAAGAGGAAGAAAAAACTAAGACTAAAAGTGTTTCAGAATATTTTTTTCCAGAATAGGCATTGAAAAGGACAACTACATATTTCAACCTTTTACTACGTCTCTCCACGAGTAGATCATGCTAACAAGCTTAGGAAATACAAGTGCAATATTGATATTTTAAGAAATTCTTTTTTATTTTCCAGCCGCAATTTCAGAATGGAATCGCCTAACGGACAATGTTGCCACCAATAATTCTAATGCTGTTTTTTACTCCCCGCTGTAGCTTTCTTTTTTCTTCCCGAACCCTGTTTATGATGCTTGTTAATTAATGCGATAAATGCTTTTTTTCTAAAAAATTCTGTATTTCATGATTATTAATGTGTCATGATATGTTTTCATTCTCGAATAAGTATTTGACGCTTGTTAGTTAACATTATATGAAACGCTTTCTTTTATTTGAATCCAGTATTTGATGATTGTTACTTGATGTGATATGACATGATTTATTTTATTTTAATTATGAATCCAGTATTTATGTTTGCTTTTGATATTCATGCGCTCCCTATACATTTCCCATGATTTCAAATTATGCACGGTGAGCCCCCTATAACAATATCCGCAACGGGAACCTCTAATAGATAACAGCTGCGCCTTAGATATGCGGTTTTCATTGAAGTGCTTCGAACTTTTTACTACAAGCACGGAATGACTGTTGTGCATCAAAAATCCACGGCCGTTTATTTTTTTCTGCGCTAATTGCTACGTCTGTAGTTAATTACAAGAAACTACTTTGGGCGAAACGCTTGGGAGTATTATAGCGACATTGCTATAGCGGCCAGGTGCGGTGGAGATTGTCCGCTCCAGAACCCTGTCTTCAAAACGGTTCAAATGTCCACTGGAAAGGTTGTCGGACATTTATTTAGAGAACCATTGAGGCTATAGGCGCAATGAAATATGGAGAGGTTGTTAGGCTTGTCAAGAAGGGTTTGCGAGCAAATTTATTAGCGTACGGGATAATTAGTCACGTTGTGGGAACTTACCAACTCCGACCTCCACCCGGGATTCACCGACGTGAGGCATCGCTTCTATACCGGCTGTGGTTGGGAGTGGCTTTCACGAAGGCGTACTGTGCTTTAATTGGAATGCCCGAAAGTGCTGCGTGCGACGTCTGCGGCAGCGAAGAGAACATCGAACATTTATTGTGTCACAGCGATCGATTTCAGTCGGAAAGACAATCATTATCGAACGCATTGCGACGGCTGGACGATCGGCCGTTGTCCGTGCAGGTGCTGCTTGAAGACCGTCCCCATCGCTCGTCGGCCCACAAAGCTGTGAACGCACTGTTGTCTTTCTTGAGGGCGACTGGGCTATGTGAACGCCTTCGAATTGCTCAGGCCCTCAGCGTGCGTGCGCAAGCTCACCGTGTCCTTGCAAGCTCACCGGCCGCAGCGGTCGGGATTCGATCCCGTGACCTCGTGCTCAGTAGCGCAACGCCTTAGCTAACTGAGCCACCGCGGCGGGTATATTCCCTCTTTCCCGTCCCCCAGAGTAGGGTAGCCAACCAGGAGCATTTCTGGTTAACATCCCTGCCTTCTCTCTTTCTCTACTCCTCCTCCTACGAAAGTTGCGTTAATTACGATTTGGAGCTCTCAGCGGCGCGTCGCTTCGAGACTACCCAATGTATCGAGATGAAACTTGATGTGCTTTGGCGGTGCCGTAGAAAAAATTGAAATTTATGCTAATGGTGCTCCTCTCCACGCATGCTTGCTAATGGACGCCTTCCACGTGAGTACGTGATTTCTTCTCTGTGCGCATAGTTCGCGCAATGCTGTATGCAAAGGGATCATCATTTCAGCTAGAAACTCTGCACAGATACACGGGCGACTCTCTGCGCCTAGAATTATATAGCGCTGAAGGTATCTTACTAGGTTCAGAAGCATTAATTTGCGAGCATCAATGGTAAACAGTCGTGCGTTCAACGCCACCGGCGAAACATATTGACATTTTTCGCGGCGATCCCGTGGTCGCTGCCATGTTTGATCACGTGGTGACGCGTTTATTGCTTGCCTGAACTGTTTCCATTGCCCCCTTGTTTACGATGGAAGTGTATGACGCGAGCACGACTTAGAAAACCTTTGTTTTCGGATATATCCTAGACGGTGACTAGATGGACGACACGAAGCTTTGATCACAGCTTCAGAGAACAATTCAAAAACGCTTTCGGAGCTGATTAAGTTATGTCCAAACGGCGCAACCAGCGTATATGGTGCTTGTTCTAAAAGCGGGGCTAAATATGTATTTCAAGCTATCCAAACATTCCGCTCATAAATTCAGTCAGGATTAGTGTGTTTTGCATTTTGTTCTTTATTCGGCAAATATTTTGAAGCAGTGGCTTGTCAGTTCTGACTCAGTGAAGTTTCTCGGTGCGGCCACTATCTGATTATTTTCTGCCTAATCGCTCACGGGTGTGCTCAGTTACGATAGATTTGTTCTTGCTGCGCACAAGGCTTGAAACGTAGCTGTTCTGTACATTGTAATACCTTGTAGCAAATATATATTACAGCTAGAAACTCGCTTACTCTTGTGGACCGTCACGAAACATTCAGCTTCGACCATTAATTCGTGTGCCATCGGTGTAGTCCGTCATATATTGTGCGTATACAGTGCGCATATATTCAAGTGTGCGCCCATTCACTTATTCTTGATACGTCGGCGATAGAATGGGCGTAAGTTTTCCTTCCAGATACGACAAACGCGTGCGAAACTTACTGTGACAGGAGGAGGCGCTACTCCCTTTGTCATTGTTTAACGAGTGGTACTCACTCTTGCCGACGTTCTGGGGATGAAGCCCAATTTCTTTGAAGGTTAGCGATACAAGGATGAGAAAGTTTCTGTATCTCGAGGAAAGCCGTACATCTCGGAAGTGCCGGTAACACGTTCGGACAGTTGCAGCAGCGGTTCGCGAACTTGGCCACACAGATTCCTTAACATGCCAGTCACTATTTTTGCAGCCAACTACTGCACACGTCTTCAATCCACATGATTCAATCTAGCATGATTGGAGCAAAGTGTACCCGCCAGGGTGGCTCAGTCAGCTAAGGCGTTGCGCTGATGAGCACGAGATCGCGGGATCGAATCCCGGCCCCGGCGGCCGCATTTCGATGAAGGCGAAATGCAAAAACGCCCGTGTGCTTGCGTTGTAGTGCACGTTAAAGAACCCCAGGTGGTCAAAATTAATCCGGAGCCCTCCACTACGGCATGCCTCATAATCAGAACTGGTTTTGGCACGTAAAACCCCAGAAAGAAGAAAGAAGAAGAAGGAGCAAAGTGCGTTAGCGAAAACTCAGTTGCATTTCCGACAGCTGATCGCACAGAAGCAAGGTAGAAGCGGTAATGGCTTCGTATTCGTGCGCGGTCGCTGATGAGACGCATGGCGCCCCGCCGTGAGCGCCATCTCGTTTCTCTAAAACAAACTGGTCCGCGAAAAGGGTCAATATACGGCTCGACTCGGCTTGCGGAGGTAGTGAAGAAAGTACACGAAGGGCTGCGAAAAAGTTCAACGGGAACCGGAAATGTCATTCTGCCGGTAAAACTCCAGCGCTTGCCGTAGGCCCTTCGCCATCTTTGTCTCGAATTGCTGATTGTGAGTTTACACGATCGCATAAGTCTGCTCTGATATATTTTTTAACAGGGTGCGCGTGTTTATTGGAGACCGTGGTAATTTGGACCTGTTCCAGAATGTACCGAACAGGCGAACTTTCACACTTTCTCCTGGTTAAAGTAGTTGATGAATTCATGCTTTGAGCCACTGAATTTTTCTAATTTTGCTTTCGAATGCTTTCAAGCTCGGTTTGCTATTCATTTGAGAGTGTATTGTTTGAGACAAAACAATGAGGCCCTTTATAGTTATGATATATAAATAAATAAATATTTATTAATATACTTATAAGCATTTGTTTCACATGCGAATTTTTATTCTGTACATTGAAGTTAATTGTATACATTGAGCACATCTCCTCTATTTCCTGCTCTCAGTAGTCTGGCGGGAAGCAAGTGACAAACAATAGCGACATTGCGAAAGTGACAGCGACAAAGACCTTACGAAGTGTATAAGTCATCTCACTCAGCTTCCTACGTGTAAAGTTCTCTAATGGCTTATGAAGTTCTCCAACAGCGTCATATGATCAGCCGCATACAACGAAATCGCATAGGAACTAACTTATTTACTAACTCTGTAGGCCAAGGTGGCCAGCCTTATAGTGTTAATTAGCTGACCTTTCCGTCCCTTTATCATCAGTTCTCGGAAATTACACACTTTTTATACTTGTACACGCCACCTCCGCTGCATTAAATTTTCAGCATACTATACGTATCGGTGACGGCAGAAATATCGAGAAAACAGCGCAAACGTTGGTGCACGCGTCCTGTCAATTACACGGTGCAGCAACGAGCCGTGACGCTGAGTTCGTCGTACGAATTTTTCGAAAGATATACCGCTGGCGACGCGACTTGTGCAGACTAGGTTGGCTCGTACGTTATACTTTTCTAAAGAGATCATCTAAAAAGAGGTGATGCAAGGGGTCGCGTAGAGAGCCGAGTATGAAATTGCTCAACGTTATGAGAGGGCGCAGCTCCCGTACCGAGCGGAGTAATGTCATCGAGCGATCTGCGGCGGCCGTAGCAAGTGAGAGGGGCCGATGAAGGAGGTGGGGGGTCCATCGTAATGAATCCGTAGAAAGGGGTGCACACGGGCGAACAAGACTTCCGCTCCTGTAATCGTCATGCGATCTCCACTCAGCGAGAGCCATTTAAGATAGGCTCCTTTCGAGCAGCCAGCGTCGTCGGAGAGGATCCGCGGACGGGAAATCGCCTAATTATACCCCTGGCCGCAGGGCTCCTGCGCGCCCGCTCTCTCTCTCTCTCTCTCACACACACACCGCTGCTGCCTGCGCTGTCGCCACCAACTGCCACCGTAGTGCTGTGGCCGCGAGCCAGTCAACTCCGCCCATTAATCAGGGCGAAGCTCGCGCCGCTGTCACGCTAGATGACACGCACACATTTAAAACACGCAATATGTGCTCGCGGGGCTTAGAATCATGTAGCTGCAGTGATGTGGGGGCCCACCCGGGAACGTGAAATTAGCGCATGCAACGTCGTGAGCGTGCTCTGGCTGCACTGTAGTCGTTCACCATTTGTTGGCAAACTTCTTCAGGCGACAACTCTTTGTAGAAATATAGTAGTTGGCAGTGCGCATAAATATTGGTTAGTGAGCGTTGTGCATGCTTGGCGAGTAGAACAGTAGAATTTCAGAAGTTAACGTGCTGCTTATTTGCAAGAGTAAGCTGTCTATAGCTGACCGGTGATACGATTTCCGTGGGAGGCGCAAAATGCTCCCTTGTTTACGAGGTGAGAATAAAAAAATACCATTAAGGATTAATGTTCCGTATTCTGTCTGCGCGATCAGCCGAATACGTGTTATGACTGTAATACGGGGTGTTACAGCTAACACGGAGTGAGTTAAATAGAAAGCAAAACCTTCTATATAAATGAGACCAGTGTTATATGTTGTTAGCAACCACTTGAAGATACCTTCTTATTTTAGTGTTCTCCTTAAAGAAATAATTAGTAGTGATTAATTACCTAACTTTGTAGCTTTTAACTTTACGTCCATGATGTCAGTGCAAGGTTAGGTTTGTAAAGGGGATTTGTAAACATCACGTTCAGTTGTTTGCAGCGCGCTACCTATCGCGTAGGTACTTCTTCACATTTAAAAGAAATTCCGCAAATATCCTAAAGGTCGACGTATAGCCCGCCGCTTGCATGTGTTTTCCTGAAAGACAAACTGTCTGAATTTTCGAATTTGCAACATATTGTCTACATTTTTATTCTTGTACTGGTATTATTGTTACTGGGGCATCGTCAAGTCCAATGTGCCTTTATTTCTTGTATGTTTCTCTGAAATGTATTCCGATCAACGAAGCACATAACACTGCGTCACGATCTCCCGCATTTCTTGTGTTCTGGAAGCCTTCTTCGTTGACCGTAACTCTAGCTTTGTGCTCGCAAGACGGTCAGTAGCACCACTGCCTGCTACGCCGAGGTGCGAAGGTGAGCACTGAAAAACAATGGTAAAACCCACGCTGCGTAATCGTTTAGCTGTAGGTGCCGAGCGCTGGATGCCCTTGTCTATATGGGTTTCTTCCAGAGTGTGTGACTGCTTTCCAGCAGCATCTGAGTGCTCAAGATAGCCTCCTCAATTTGATAGGCCACATCGAACGCCAACATGCTTATGGCTTTTCTACACTGGCTATCTTTCGTGAAGTATGAAATGCGTATGATAGCGTTCACCAGGGCTCAATAATTGGTCAGCTGGTGGACATGGCCATCACGGGTCACCTTTAGCTTTCACGCGATTACCGTTCTTAGGATATTTCACGCACTTTCTGGTATCAGTGTTTCTATCTATGTCTTTAGCCATTTTCCCGCCAACTTGGGTCACTGGGTAGTCCGCGGTCTAATGGGTGGAACACTGGGCTGCTGTACGGAGGGAACCATGTTCGAAACCAACTCTCAGACCAACTTGGGTCACTAGGTATGTGCCCGTATGTGCGTGCCGCTCTCCAATGGACGTCTTTGACGCCAACTTGGGTCACTGCTGGGTATGTGCCACTGGGTTTGTGACGCGTATCAATGAACCACCTTGACGCCAACTCCTTGACACGTGTCCACGCGTGGAATTCGCGATGGCGCGGCTAGATGGCGCACCGTGTCCAAAGGGATGCACGATATAGGAGCCTGGCTACATACACGCCTCATACATGACGCGTTTAGGTGGTGGCAATACGGGCCGTCGCTACATTGCGTCAGTGCCGATCGCATAAACGTCGACGTTAATTGGGAGACGGTTTTTGTAAATAGGCTAATCAATGACCGACAGAAGCAGGGGAAATTCGGGACGACAATGTGTACCACGACAGCAATCTCGCAAGGCGTCCCACAGTCAAGTGTGTTGTTCTCCATGACATCTATAATGTTGCCATGAATGGATTCCTAGATGCACTGAGGAGTATGTAAGACTGCACACTTGATAATATATGCAGATGGCACATGCCTTTGGCTTTCTAGATAACAATACCAGCACCTGGAAGTGATGGCTTAACGGACGGCTGTGTCTCCGCAAGCCTACCTTGCATCGGTAGGTTCGACCATCTCAGCGGACAAGTCTCATTTTGTACTGTTTTCTGAGCTGCAGTGCAGAGTAATGTAGATGATCTGTAAAGGAGGCACGTCAAATCAACAAGCTAACGTCGTACAATGTTTTGGCATCGTACTTGGCTCCAGCATGTACTGGCGATGCACTGGAGGATCCAGAAGCGTGCTCTGCCCCCCCCCCCCCTTCCCCTCTTTCTTTCGTGGATGAGGGCCACCTATATGGAGCCTGCCCTGAATCCGCCCCTGTGGACACCATCGTTTTGACACTCGAACCATGTCTTAATGCAATACGAAGAATGCCTGGGCCGGTATTTTGTAGCGATGCCTTTAAAGTAATAATGCCTTTTCGCGCTTATCGCGCTTTGTCAGTGGTCAGAGCGACGGTCCGCTCGCGTTATCAACGTTGATATCGTGAGCGGACCGTCGTTCTGACCACTGACAAAGCGTGATAAGCGCGAAAAGGCTTTGTTACTTTAAAGGCATCGCTACAAAATACCGGCCCTGGTGTACGCTGAGGAAATCCTCCTTCTTTGATGTTGAAGTTACATTAATAATGGTGAACTGTGCTCTCTTTCAGTTGCTTCTAATATCGTCGTCCAAGTCCTGGCTCGATTGCCTGGAGCCACCGTGTGGGAGAGGCCTCATGACAGGCTCTTCCTGTGCTACAGAGAGCTGCCAGCAACAAGGTTCTGCGCCAGTCTCAGTAATCTCACCTCCACTGCCTGGCTTCTCAACGATTGTTCTTGCATTTGTGCCGCCTCAGTGATAGCAAATTCAGGGACAGTTTTTATCCAGAGACTTCGGAGACGGACTGAAGCTCACGCTTTTGTGGCACTCAACACACCTCCCGTATACTTAGCATGCGATTTCATAGAAAACTAGAACTTCGGGAGCCACCGTAATCATACAAGAGTGTGGAATCTCAGCTAAATATTCCTAACATTCACACCAAGCGCCTTAAACCTATGGCGCAAGCAAGATATCTGGTTTTAGAACACCTTGAAACGACTTACGACCGTTATCACAACTTATACAACGACGGTTCTGTTGGCAAATAAAGTGGACCTATACTGCATGTGGGCTTAAGTCATTCCGGTTCTTAAGATATCATGGGCTGCAGGCTTAACCGCGTCGTGTACCCTACGGTGTGTGAAAGCGTCGCCATTCAAGCAGCCTTGCAAAAACTGAAGTCCTACCTGGCACAGGTTGTTTTCTTTTCAGACAGCAAGGCAGCAGCTGCAATTACTGCAACGCGAATTCATCGACATCGAATTTTGTGCAAGGTTTAGAACACTGCAAGCTAGTCAAATATTTTACTTTGTTTTTGTGAACGACGCTACTGATCGCGCGTGAAGCGTCTGGGAGCTAGCACGGTCGCAAAAAGAGTGTGTAGGCAGCCTATAGTTGTGAGATATTGCTCACTTTCTATTATGGCATGTATTTTGTGTACACAGGTTGTATTTACGATGCAGCGCTGCGCTTCCCTTTCACTGATACAAGACGCCACCATGGAGCGGGAGCCATTTAGCTTTCTTCATTCGAAAACAGATGGGGGTGTGAGAAGAGGGGCGACATTGCTCGTAAGAACTAGTGGAGTTTCAACATCAGACCTCTCTGTTCGGTATTCAGCAAACAGAGAAAAAAAAGAAAAAGAAAAAAACGAGGGTTCCACAAAAAAAGTCCAACAACGCTATTTACCTAAGAGAGCGCTAGGCTCGAGGAAAAGCTGTATATTAAAGTATATCTCTCTTTTTCCCTCTGGAAAGCATGCTTTCGGAGTAGTTTCAAGCATGCACCGAGGGTGGGGAACGATCGAGAGAACAGCACGTTGGAAACCGCGTTAACCTGGGGTGGAATTCACTAAGCGAACTTACGAACAAATTTTGGCGTAAGAAAAATCTTAGTACAAAAGCGTATTCACAAAGCTAAAACTGTTCGTAAGATCAGCAAGGCTGCGATGCCCGTCGCGGCAAAGACGAAAGCTGTAGTCGAAAAAATGCGTATATGTAAGGGTAGCACATGTGCGAACTTCAGTACTTCCGCCAATAGTAAGCGTAAGTGGATTCACAAAACCTAACGACCGTCGCAGATGACGATTTAAGAAGAAAAATAACTACGATACGGGAGTAGCAGTCTTACGAACATCATTATGTGTATCTGCGCCGCTCGAGCTGACGCACGTAAGTGTTGGAACGCGCTGTTACAGCTGATTAGCCAGAGGCCGCAACTGATAGCCGAGGATGGCGCGTGCTTGTATCTTTGTTGCGTGCTCTGATTTGTCATCTCAAAGTGCATTGAGCAGTTTCAGTGCATAATTGTACTGAGCGTGTGCTGCTGTGGAAGGCAGTAACATTAATGCTGTGCGGCGAACTTCTGCCTGACGTCTGATAGGCTGTGTTTCTGTATGCGCACAGTAAAGTCTGAATTTTCATACTCGTCATGACACTCTATTGAGTGTTAGCGAACATAAGTACGTCCCTGACAACTGCCAAATTTGTCATTGATGTGTTTGGAGCCCAATTATATCGTATTTTTTATTCTAGTTTGAGCTTTCTCTTGCTCATAGGGCTGCGAAGGATTATTAATTTTTCCAACGCTTTGAGGCTATAATTCTCCATGCAAGTTGAAACAATGAAAAAAAAGTTAAAACATTTCCAATTAGCAAAACTTGTTGCTGCTGCACTTTGCTGTCATCTTCCGTGCTGTTAGCTATATAACTCATAGATTTAATTCAGCACAAAGTTGAAGCGACGTAGTGTCTGTGGCCTATAAGGTGTGAACCAAAGTATGCGCACGACGGATGGCAATCCTGTCTACTATGAAATGAAGCGGGACGTCAATACGATAACATAAAAGGAAGAAATGGCGAATAAAATCCCCTACCACCACTGATACGAAAATCATGTGGACTGCTTGAACAACAGTAATGCTGTGAAATAAAATACACCTCACGAACGTAGCGAACAATTGTCGCATGTGATAAGACACACACACACACACACACACACACACACACACACACACACACACACACACACACACACACACACACACACACACACACACACACACACACACACACACACACACACACACACACACACACACACACACACACACACACACACACACACACACACACCACACACACACACACACACACACACACACACACACACACACACACACACACACACACACACACACACACACACACACACACACACACACACACACACACACACACACACACACACACACACACACACACACACACACACACACACACACACACACACACACACACACACACACACACACACACACACACACACACACACACACACACACACACACACACACACACACACACACACACACACACACACACACACACACACACACACACACACACACACACACACAGTGTGTATCTTGGCGTGCCCCAGAGGCCAGTCCTTTCTGGAGCAGCTGTTCCCTCAATGCGGCCTTCATCAAACCCCCTACCAGTGCCCCTGCAGCAGCAAACTGGCGGCTCGGTGAGTGCTGAATGTCATTAAATAAAGCAACGAAATAACCATACCGAGTACGTGCGCAACTTTCTACGCTTGTTCTGTCGGGAACATCGTCGCCTGGCGGACCGGACGCTTCGCCTTCCGTCGACGAAAACGAAGCTCTGCTTTCCGCCGGCGAGGCCGGCGGCTCACCGCCATCGCACGCGGAAACACCTACCGCTCGAGCACGGAGGATCGTTTCGCGCTCTGTTTCACTGAATATCGCTGAAATGCAGTCCTGTTTCCCTGGCGAGCTCTTCGTTGCAAGGTTCAGCGGCAGCAACGGTATCCATCGCGGCGAACGCAAACGCAGCGACCATGCATGCAGCCATGATGCATCCAGCGCCTCAGCCGCTTACGCAAGCGGTGACGTATCATGGCGCATTCTGATTTGCTGAGAGCAATGAAATCTGTGACGACAATGCTTCAGCGCCAAATCTGAGGTGAGAGAAATTGAGGAAGAGATATTTGGTCTTTGTTTCCGAATTTCTCCGCTAATAACTCATATTTTTGCAGCCAACAAAAACTGCATGCATTCCTGAAGGTCCCTCTTTTATTCCAGCTGAACTTCCTCTTTCTCTTTAGTGTCCCTTTAAGTTGCCGCAACCGACAAGGCGCCGGCTAAATGCTTTTTTTTTTTTTTTTTTTTTTTTTTTTTTTTTTTTTACCATCCGGCGAGCGCAAACGCTTGCTGCACACTTGGTATTTGCGCCGTCTCGCATCGTCGCGTTTCTACTTCCAAAACGGCATTATTAGGGCCAGTTACTGACTGACGAAGCAAAATCGCACCTCAATAACTGCTCCGTAGGGCGCGATCCAAGTTTTCCGCGGATTTCCTCTGGTAGCGCGTTATGGCCCATACGCGCTCAATCCGCACGCCCGCTCCGCACGCCTCCGCCCTCTTGCGGACCAGGGCGGAAGGCCAAAAGGCGGATCGTGTCGAAAAAGTCGTCGTTCGCTGCATCCGCACTAGACTGATCTGCACGAGCGGATTGCACGCGCACTCCGATTGGACGACGCGGTCTGTTGACAGCTGGCAACCATTCGGCGGAGCAAAGTGTTCAAGGTTGGCAACTACCTTTGACAGCAGACGACACTGGCATATTTTTGCAGATGCGACTTCAAGTTTCCGCGTCACGGTGAAAATGCGACTCTAGGCTGTCACATTCTGTTCTGCAGCCGCATGTGTTGCATTGGCGCCGTCATCCAAACACCGCATAATCATCCTATCTGCGCCACCTTTAAAAAATGTATTGCAATCGCCTCATGTCGCAACATGGGACGTATTCTCGCACTATCACTTTTAGTGCACGCTGCCTTGGCTGGTTGAGCAAAACCTCTAGAATCATCCAACGTGCCGCGTTCTACGTTACGCGAAAGCGATAGTATCGCCGAGCGATTCGACCAAATACCCCGTGTTCGGTGCGATGGCGCTGTTTCTGTAGTGCTAGTGACAGTTTGCAAGAAAAGAGAACACACGCACAACTGTCACGGAATACAGCTGCGTAGTCGACACGACACCCCTCTTTACTATTCAGCACGCGTCTGAGGCTCCGAGTACACTTTGCTGATATTGACACGTGTACAGTGGTGAGCACTCTTAGGGTGAACACCTCATTAGTATTCTAGTTGTTATAACTTCAACATACCTCCTACTTCAGGGGGGGAATGTGCCGAATAGGACGCCTGATGATGATGCCTATAAAATAAATACTAGTTTCCTTTATTGTGTGCCACACATCAACTGCTATAGGCTCGTCAATACTAATGAGGTGTTCACCCTAACAGTGCTCACCACTGTACGTGTTTATCTTTCACCGGTGACCGCTTTTCACCGACTACCAAATGTTAAACGTTATAGCTAGGCGCAGGACGAGCCTGCATGTTTCCGAAGTTTCTCGAACGTTATCGATGCTTCTATCCGTTGTCTGTTGTCACCGACGCTTACGCAATGTGATAGCATGACGGATGCGAATTGTCTAGAACTTCCTGGAAGACAAGCGGGCACCAGGGAATAATCTGGAACCTTCGATGACTCATGCGTAAAAGCCGACGCGTTTCGCCGCTGATCAGATTTTCGACGATCGCCGAGTGTGTTCGCCGCTATCGTTGTGCTTCGAGTGTAAATACTTGCGTTTGTGGGCATAGGTTCGCCCAATAAAGAATCAGTTTCGTCATACAGTTTTACGACTGTGCAAGCAAATGCTTGCATCTGCTTGTTCATGCTTTTTTTTGCATATATAAAACCACCGAAGACGAAGCGCGGCATAAAACGTGCCTCTCAGAAATTGAATACTTGCTGCTTGTAAGCTTTCCAAACAAAATAAAACCTTAGATGGGCTCAGTCATGGATGAAGTTCTCACAGTGTGTAAAAAGGTTGTGCATAAGTGCTTAACTTGACGCAGCAAGGAATTGAAGGTTAAGCAGCAAGTGTACAATTCATTACGACGGGCATAAAAGCAATATGTAGTCCGTTTCACACTTAGGGGGAAAACGGGCGCTCCAAGTTTTCCCTTTAGTGTGAAACAGACTGTACGTATAGTGGTCACCTTATGCAGACACATACTCATGAGATGTTTTCAAGCAGAATATTTATTTGAAAGCTAATAATAATTTATATTGCTGATAAGACAACTTATTTCGAGTGAAATCAAATAATTACATTCTTTCTTGTCAGCCTGGGTGGCCAATCTGTTGCCCCTTTACTATTTAGAGAGAGAGAGAGAAAGCTCTTTATTGAAAATTCAGAGTGTTCAGCAAGAATATTTTTGCCTACATGCTACTCTGCAGCGAATGGGACGAAGAAGTAAGGCCGTAGAAAAGGGTAAGCAGAAGAAAAATGAAAAAAAAAAAAACATGCAGCTCGTGTCATGTTAGCAATAGAGTAAGTGTTCGAGGTGATGAAGGTAGATGGCCAATGCAAAAGAAAATAAGATAACAGTCCTGATGAGACGATGCGCATGAGTCTTAGTATATACAGCAAACCTTAATACATTAAAGCAATAAGTCCAGGGCTTAGTGCTGTTTTGATGGGCAAAGCCAGGAACCCAACACCCATGTCAATGGGCCTTGGTCGAGCTTTTCTATGTTCATTTTATATCAATGTCGCTCGTCTCTTTAAGCTGGGCACTCCAGCAAGATGTGCTCTAGAGATTGCACGATGCCACATGTAGTTGTCACAACATGGGTTTGTGGACTGGCCATTGCAAAAAAGATTGTTCATGTATGCAACATTCAGTTGAAGCCGGTGAAACAAGGTCTCCAGATGCCGTGGTAGACATTGTGGTAGCCTTGATTGGCGTTCTGTGTTGATGTAGAACAAAAATTTGCAATTACCTGAAGTTGAAGACCATCTTCTATGCCGTTCATTAAGTACATATCGGCTCGCCAAAGCTGAAGCCTCACTTTTAGTGAAAAACACTTTTATAAATTTTATGTGATCATGTCCTTTGCGGGCTAACTCATCCGCCTTTTCATTACCTATTATACTGCACTTATACTAATTCAGCATTTACACAATGTAAAACACATTACCAAAGTGCACAAAAATTAACCAGTACCATGATAGTACCAACAGTACCATGAAAAAAATGCATACCATAACAAACAGTTGGCCAGTACCTGTATTTTATTTGACAGCAAACCAAGATTATTAAATGACTTAGCTTCGCAGTGAGCTCAGTGATCACTCGTGGTGTGAAAAGGTATCTGATGTAGTAAGTGGTTTTGTTTTTGTCTTTCTTAATTAGTAGCTGCTTTAACATGCACATGACAATGAATTGAAGCAATTTAACATGCACATGACAATTTAACATGCACATGACAATGATATGGTGGAAGACAGGCCCGCACAAAAAGTGAGGAAACATTTATTGCCAATTTTTAGTTTCATAACAAACCAACGAATGGTTATTTTGGTTCAGCTTTGTGAATAATGCGCAACGTGTTCTGCCTAAAAGTGCAAGATTGGTGCGCTCCATTATCTATCTATTCACTATTCAAGTAGCCAAATGAATGGTACCCCCATGAACACCGTGAAAGAGATCACTGAAATTTGTAGTCAGGAGGCCACAGTGGCTCAGCCCCTGTACAAAACATAAAATTGTTCCAGAAGAAAACAATACTGGTGAATTGGGTATGCATTCACATGTACTATTCAAATCCGCACATCACAAGTAATCTTTCATTGCTTGCTGCATTGCTCACCATTGTACAGACTTTATTGCAGCGCTGTGTGTTTGTGCAGTAAAATAACTTGACAAATCAAAGCTGTGGCTTTTCAGTACACTGAAAGCAACTTTGTGTGTGGCTTAGGTAATATAATGCTCCTACATATGGGTCAGCTTAGTATCAGTCGATTTCTTTACTAGTTGTTCGCTATTACGCTTGGAACTATACGGTGCCACCAGGCATGCGAGAACAGCTTGGCTATGCACAAACATCCCTTTCCATCACACTTAAATTAAGGTGGTGCAGATTTGCTGGCAAAATGTGCTTATCATCATAACTGCCTAGCATTCAAAAATGCGTTTGAAATGTAAGGGTGATTGCTGGTGTGACATTTTACATTTATAGTGCAAAACCACATCACTGAACAGGAAGGACACCACACAAATACTCGTGTTGTGACCTCTCAGTCATAATGCAAGTAGTTTCCCGAGGTTTCCTCTGTGGTTTTTAGCTGTAAACATGTGAAGCAATCTGTAAATTCGAAAGTGTATTAAGTAAACTAAGACACTATGAAATGCACCATAGCACTGCACGACAAGCAATATAACACTCAGGTGTAAACAATGTTTTGTCACATCAGCTCTTTGTGGTGCATATATATATGCACTATTTGTAGCTGAAAACAGCATGCATTTCACATTTAGAGCTCAAAATGATCAGTGCAAGAGATTTTTAATGCGTCAGACATTGACACGGTCACTTGTCCATTGCTTTGCAAATTGATAGCTGTGTTTGGTGCAACTTGAGTAGCATACATATAATGGACTGCTACATACAACACCCGTTTTTCACTTCTACTTTGACATTCTACCCTCCGACACAGAAGACAAAAGTAGACTGGAATTTTTATTCACATCAATATTCAAAAGGCAAGCAGGTTTTCGGCACCATACGTCTCCATTTTTCTCACATGGCACTTATTGCATGTTCTGAATGTGCATACATTGCCGGTGGAATATCTTCTAATGTGTTCTTTGTTTGACGTATTTACACCTGTATATTTTTTTACTTACCCATAAATTCTCTCTGCTCTACATGTACAGATACCTCCTTCAGTAGGGGTACGTGTGCAGTGCCTTCATTAGTGCAGTAACCGTTATGAAAGCTGTGAATTCATAACATAGAAAGGCTATTAAATATAAACAAGAAACCAACAGGCAAGAGCATCATGACAAGCCAGCTGAGATGGTGGCACTATTGTACAGCTTATTACCCCCTTGTGCTGTCATACGGTTGCAATCCGATAAGCTCACAAAGGTTTGGGTCATTCCCATTTCAAGTGATGAGTGACAGTTGCATAAGTACATCTACATCTGCCTATATCAATGACTTAACTATATGTAGCAGCTTCAGCTGTGTGATTATTGGTGTAGCTGAAGTGATGTATCATACATAGTTTCCGCACACAATCTGATTGGATAAAAGCATGCAGGAATTCGTCTTGGAGCTATTGGTTCAGTGGTAGCTTTCCACTAAATTCGCTGTTGGATAGATTTCACTTCATCGAAAGGCCCAAGTGAAAATGAGCCTAGAAGTCATGACACCAAATGCAGTCACCATTTATGATTGAAGAACATGTGACAGAACGATGATCAGTGGAAATATCTCACTAGTGTGCAAAGTAGTGCAGCTGTGTTCAGTATTTCAGTGCTGGTATACTAAACACAGAACTTTATACGAGTTGTTTAGACGGCATAATCAACAAGACCCCTCTAATAAGTGATGGCAAAGGATAAATAAAAAGCTGCTGCCTCAGGTACTGTCATTGGCCAAAAATATGCATTCTCACATGCAGCAGATACAGTTCATAAACTGGTTTACATACAGGTAAGAAATGTAACCGCATCACGTGATAAAATTTAAATAAGACCAGCTGAGTACCATATAGAGCATCTTTCATGGGGTTAAGTTGTAGTGACAGGTCTTGATATTAGAAGTTGTGCTGTTTTATTCACACGCATGCATGTAAACGCAATGTACGCATGCAATTTGTGTTTACGTGTTACTGTGTGCATAAAATGAACAGCACAATTTACACAATCAATACGTAAATACGAATAAGTTTTTTTACTGGATTAATCACTATTAGTTTCGCAATGATTTCTCACATGCAGCAACTCAACTGCATGCATACGTTAAGCTGATGTTGCTAATATATGCTGGGCTTGGCTACCATTTCCAAAATATGACAAAATAAAGAAATGTCCATGTGTATGACTAAAATTGATGGTTTGACAATATCTTATCTGCCTGGGTAGTAAACTTGTGCAAAAAAAAAATGCAGCACACTGACCAAAACATTGCGGCTAATATAACATAGGGAGCAAATATTCTGCCGGCAGAGTCACTTGGAAAATTTTGCCACCAATTCATTCTCATTGGCTCTCTTCAATCACATATCTAGTGCTGACATAATTGTGAAATTTCTGTTTAGAATATTCTCATGACAGCCAATAGGCACCCTTTTTATTGTGATAGCAGCTTAATTCTCAGGTGCAATGCACTGTGGCCATGAAAATGCTTAAGAATGATGAGGTGAGGCACTTCTTTCCATAGTCTGGCAGCGCAGCTGAAGAATGTTCAGTTAATGAGTGGAAGCATGGCCTGTGCAAAATAAAGATCACCGAGATGGCCACTCATAGCGTCCAACATCCTACATCCACGAATAATAGGTAGCAGTACACTTACAGCTAGATGAAAATGCACCGGAAAAACACCTAATGGACATACTTTGCAGGCTCAAGTCAGTTTAACACACATTGTTTGGTAATGACTGTGGGCAGAACGAACAACAGGATAAAAAATATAGCACTTCCTAGTCAGATAATGCTGGTCCCTGTGATAAATAATGTTTGCATTAAACTGAAGGCTTGTGCCAAAACAGGTGACACGAACCAGAGAACGAAATAGGGTGGATGCACACAGTAACGGCAAACTTTCGTTTAGCTTATTCTGCCTGCATTACTAACGTGACCATAGCTAGCCAGTGAGGAAGAACTCTGGGCAAAATTTCTTGCATGCGGTTCTGCTGGCTGCTAGCAGAATATATCACCACACCTGTGTTGTCTTATTTTTTTTTACATGCATATTGCTTTTTGTCAGGGAACGTAAATTTGTACTTAATCATAAGGAAGTATCCAATACTCATTCATACCATATTCATCTACAATACCACTGGTTTCTTCACAGACTCCGCTTAGTCACCAGCAAAAACCAAGCAGTTAGCATTCTTGGGTATGCAAGCCACTTGCATCACAAAATATAAAGCTATTTCCTTCGTGCAATCTAGAAGTACCTGATATTCACAACACTGCCTACATGATACAAATCAAGGCTGCTAGAAATTTGCATTCACAGCATTAGTGCTCAGGCGCATCCACATTTCAGGACAGCACAGTATGTCTTGACGTATGTAACTATTATGATGTTCCCTATATTACCCTCACCGATAGAAGCATCTTCAAAAGTGCCGTAACAACTTTTGCAACAAACGACACATGTACGAAGCAGAAAGGTCGGTGTGATAGGGCTTCTCTTTCGGGGTACTACGTAAGAAAACGCGATCGGCAACACTTATGCACAGTTCACTTCTTAGCATACGCACATCACATAAAACGAGCACATTTACGCCTAGTACCACTGCGGAACATATATATCCCCGATTTGTAGCTTGCGAACACTTCGTAACAGCAACAACAGAGCTCGAACGTCGCGGTCACCACGGCGCATCGCAGGCGGCAAAACGGCTCACGCAGTATAGCACACGAGGAATGACAGCGATAACGAGGAAACAAATCTTATCGCTACTGATCTTGTCATCACTTCTAAAGGTTGTAAAGGACTGGCGTTTACCACTGCGCGGCAACAAACTGCATACACAGAACACATACAAGTCGCGTACGCTTTGTGCCGATCGGACACTTTTCACTTCGCCACGCCCTGAATATGTGTTGTATACTCAGAACACACGGGTATGTGATGGCCTTCTCGTTTGCAATTCACACGCGAAGCACGGCACAAGAAATCACGAAGTCGACGGCTTGAAATATTTCTTCCGACGCTCGCGCAAACACAACACACTTGCTCCGCTCCGTCTGATTCTGTCGGCGATCGCCCGCACTGATGAAGCCTGGGAGGGTACACCGGCTTGCTGCCTTCAACGACTATCTTCGTGGGTGCTGGATAACTCTAGTAAGAATCACAAGAACGAGCAAAATAGACTGTTTCTGACGCGGCTGTAGCCTAGGCCTCGCGTCACCGCTTCGCTTCGCTTCGAGCAAGCGCCATGTTTGCCGTGATGACGTCCTACGCCGTCCGCCTCGTACCAGCCAATGAGAGACGAGCAGGCATGCGGATGGAAAAGTGCGTCCGCCCGTCCAGACGATCGGACAGGCTTCCGCCCCAGTCCGCATGCATGCGGAGCGGGCGTGCGGATTGAGCGCGTATGGGCCATTAGCTGTCGTCTGCCACGGCAGGCCCGACGTACGCGGCGCCACTGTCGATATCGCGCCTCGATCTCGCTGGCCGCGCCGAGCGCGACAGCGGAACGAAGGAGGAGGGAAGCGGATGGCGCTACTTTTTATATATAGGGGTTTTAGGCTGGTATTTTGTAGCGATGCCTTTCATGTAATAATGCCTTTTCGCGCTTATCGCGCTTTGTCAGTCGTCGGAGCGACAGTCCGCTCGCGTTATCAACGGGATCAGCCGGCCGTGAGCGGTGGATGATAAGACTAGAGTAGAATAAGTCATAATGCCTCGCTATACAAAATCGCGGCCCTGGTCAACATAACGACATGAACAACATAACGAATGGACAGTGGCCTGGGCCAGTATTTTGTAGCGATGCCTTTTATGTAATAATGCCTTTTCGCGTTAATAATGCCTTTTCGCGTTTATCGCGCTTTGTGAGTGGTCGGAGTGACGGTCCGCTCGCGTTATCAACGGGATCAGCAGGCCGTGAGCGGTGGATGATAAGACTAGAGTAGAATAAGTCATAATGCCTCGCTACGAAATCGCCGCCCTGATATCGCGAAATGAACAGTGTGAAGCGTGCACGGCGCTAAGCGCAACCACTAACACGCGTCGTATCAACAAGATCGGCATTGACGTCGCTCAAATTATGCTGCCTCCTGCGCTCTCCCGCTGGCACACAGTTCGATCGCTTAATTCAGTGCGTTTGGATAAAGCTGCGACATTTGTGTGTAATCAGCGGTGTAAGTGTATATCGTATGAATGGTACTGAAGGACTGAACAAATTTCACATCGATGCCATGGTGCTTGTATCATACGGCTGACAACTCAATAATTACTTTATTTATGCGTTTAGCCACAGCGCACGTATCCGCAACTTCTCAGGCTTCGACTCTGCCTAGGTGATAATTCTGGCTTCACATATTTTAATTACCCGCCAGGAAAGGGGATAAATACTAATCGAGAAAGCTATCAGGCAATGAGACACAATCTCTACAATCATATTAATTGCATACTTAGAACAAGTAATTATTTATTTATTTAGAAAGACCTCACAGGCCTACGAATTAAGAGGCATAGGGTGAGGGGGGCCTATATTACAATAGAATACAATTGGTTAAAATATATCGATGCGACTAGGAATCAAACATTGGTACAAAACAAAGAAATTTGCATATAACAAAAACCAGACAGATCTTAAAAAATACAGAAGAAAAAGAAATGAGCAGATAGGCATTGCATAAAAACAGCAAGAAGTAAAAAAAAGTTCCAGTGTAACTATGGTACATAGTTACACATGACTTTATACATTGCGTATTATTGAAAAAGCGAAAAAGAGGAAAAAAAAATAACACAGGCGCAACGCGTAACAATGCATTGAAAATGTAATCGGATTGATAAGTAACCATATACTAACTGACTGCGATCAGTGTGAAGAAAAATGTTTCGTGAAGTTACAACAAAAGGCGTCCTGATTTATGAGCAACGCAATGCTATCCGGAAGGCTGTTCCAGAGACGGTAGCGCGAATTATTGTGCAATCTGTGCGATGTGAAGACGCGGTGTTTCAAGCATGGTAGGGATATTCCGTCAGAGTGAATGAGTTTATGGAATAATGACAGCAATAAAATATCACGGCGAGTACTCAACGACTGCAACGATATTTCGTCTTTGATCTGCGTTATGCTAGACTGGGAGCTGCAATCATTGCCCTATTGTGAATTATTTCTAATGCGTCAATTAGGTATTCCTGATGTGGTGACCAAATGGGAGACGCGTACTCAAGCTGGGGTCGCACGAATGTTAAATAAGCCAGTTTATGCAAGGCAGATAGAACACTGCGCAAGTTCCGGCGCAAGAACCCCAATGATTTGGATGCATTGGCAGAGACACACGTAATGTGCTCAGAGCGTGTTAGGTTAGGTGTACGGTGCACGCCAAGATACTTATATTGTGCAGTCGGGGATATAATACTATTGTTAATGTGGTAGATAAACTGCGAATTAACAGGTTGACAGGTGAAGGACATTGTTTTACATTTTGACACGTTTAGTGTCATGAGCCATATATTACACCACTGGTTCACGATATCTAGGTCTCATTGGAATGCTATATGATCATCACAGTTGGTTATTTGGCGGTAGATTGTGCAATCATCGGCGAGTATTCGTATGCAAGACGATATGTGGTTAGGCAGATCATTTATATAGATTAAAAACAACAGAGGCTATTAGGCTGCGAATGATCAATGGCGATGATCAACGGCGAATATCTGAACAACCTTCAGCTTGCCGATGACGTTGTCCTCTTCAGCAACGCTGGGGACACATTGCAACACTTGATTGAGGACCTTAACAAAGGTAATGTTGAATAACCTGTCAAACGAACAAGGATTCATCATCGGCTGTCAGGCTCCAGAGTCAGGCTCTACGGCCGGCATTACCAAATTGTAACCGGGAGCTCACCGCTGTCGTTGAAAAAAAAAGTACAATCATTCCATTCTTCAAGTACTATCATATCAGGCAGAAACTTCGAGGTTAACAACGAAGCGTGAGGACCGCTGAAACAAGCAATGGAACGAAAAATGTTAGGCCTAACCCTAAGAGAGAGGAAGAGAGCGGTCTGGATTAGAGAGCAAACGATCGCTAGTGGTAGTTGAAATTAAGAGGAAAAATAGGAGCTGGGCAGGCCCCAGCTCCGTAATTTATAGGGCATATAATCGGGGGTCCATCGGAAGTACAGAGTCGGAGCTAGGGGAAAGGGAGCGCTGTTGACGACGGCGGAAAATTAGGTGGGGTAATGAAATGAGGAAATTTGCAGGCATAACTTGAAATCAGCTAGCGCAAGTCAGGGGTAATTAGAGATCGCTGGGAGAGGCCTTCGTCCTGCAGCGAACATAAAAGTACGCTGATGACATTTTACAACATCCAAAATGCGTCCGGAATTGTAACTAACTGTTGTTCTTGAGCCGCAGCTCGCTTCGTACTGCCAGGCCGCATTCGCATGTTTATAGAACGGCGTCTGCGACCGCTTCGATACCACCTTGGCCACGTACTACATGTGCAGTGGCGGCTCCGAACAAAGTGCGTCAGTGTCGCAAGAACGACGACTTGAACCGATTTGATCCGAAACAAGCGAGAATGTCGAACCGCTATATATATATATATATATATATATATATATATATATATATATATATATATGAACGAGAAGAAAGTGAGCCGAGGGGCCCGATTTTTATTAATCATATCATAAGAAGCCAACAAACAATGACACCAAGGACAACATAGGGGAAATTACTTCTACTTACTAATTGAATTAAAGAAATGATAAATTGATGGAAATGAAAACGGATGAAAAAACAACTGTCCGTAGGTGGGGAACGAACCCACGTCTTCGCATTACGCGTGCGATGCTCTCACCATTGAGCTACCGCGGAGCCGTTTTCCCATCCACTTTCTGGGGTATTTATGTTTTACAACTAGAACTAACTCTGGGAGTGTTAGCCAGCGCCACCACTCTCTCTCTCTCTCTCTCTCTCTCTCTCTCTCTCTCTCTCTATATATATATATATATATATATATATATATATATATATATATGCGTGCTTCGTGGACGGTGATGCGCAGTATTCTGACGTGCACTTGAGCGTGCATTCTTATGAGGCACTTATGGCAACGTTGGCGCTGAGCATCGCGGTGATGTTGACTGATTAGCCATCACTTCTATGAGGTACCACTTGGGATATGGCAGACAGTGTAGTTAGAGCTCCAAGCCCTGACATCGCCAGCCTATGATTTATTACCGCCTCCAAATTGAAGTGTGCGCGCATTTGTGCATTTCGCCTCTGTCGGAATGCGGCCGCCTGAAACTGCAAGAACAAACCCTTGACCTGGTGCGAGGCATTATCGCGTTTTATGAGCTGATGAGAAGCCAAGCAGACGCGATCAACGCTGATGCGATGTCAAAGCGTGATAGGCAGCGAAACTTGCAGGTGGTTGTTACGTAGCGAAGTTTTCTTTCATAATTTGGGAGTGTCAATAGCCACAGCTTCTTTCTGCATTTTTTTTTTGAGGGCAGCTTTAATAGCTCTCCGTGCCCTCGACAGTGATCCTATGGGAAGGAAGTGCGCGTTCCGTCGCCGGTTGGCGCTTGACGACGTCGTCGACCAGCCCCATAGACGGTACGGGCTGGCGAGGGAGCTGATATTGAGCTTATGCGCGGCATGAGATGAGAACCGCACCTGCAACCGTGTGCCGCGCGATCACATACCGTCGCGGTGGACGTACGGGTGCAGTGCCCCTTGCCTTGAGGTCATACGAACTGCATATCAGGGAGTTTTGTTTTTCATTTCCGTAATTAGTATCGAAATAAAGACATTTTTTGGCTTTGTAGTATGGTGGTGGTGGAGGTGTTGATGTTGCTGCAGGTGGGGTTAGCCTGGCAGACTTGGCCAGGAAATGCTCCGACTGAGCGTGTCTTTCTGCGCCAAATATGTCACCATATGTCCATTGGTCCTGTCTCTCGCAGAAATGTGAGCCGAATGCGGAACACTTTCACTGAAATTCTTTTGACGGCGGTGCGGTGAACGGGCGAGAGCGGTTGTACTTATCGGCGCTGTAGCAGTCGCCCGGAAAAGGAAGCTGTCGAATAGGTGTGTGCAGTGATTTGCCGTAAGAATATAGCCTCGACTACAGATGCATGTTGTGCGATCATGCTATCAGCTGACCGCACTTATTTAATTTCTTGTCGTTTAGTCCGAGCTCTGTTTCCTCCTCGCTCTCATACGACATCGTAAGTTAAATGCGCTGCCACTTCGGTTGCACCCTTACCTCAGCGTAAGAACTTTTTCGCGAAGAAATTGCGTGCGAACAGCGCAGCTTAGAGAATTCCGCCCCTGTTTCGTGCGCCCGCTTTGACAACGAGCACCACCACCTCAGTAACGGTGTTCAAATTTTGCATAGAAGGCCATTTTTAAAGTTTGGATAGTGTATATTCTGGAAGCGAACGTGAAAGTTAACATTTGGTGGCCATCTTGAGCGGTATTATAGAGCAGAGCACGTTCAAAGACAGATCGGTGAAAAATAGAATAATAATTATAAAAAAAGGCACTGCATGATTTTGCATACGTGACTAACCTAGTGATGTTCCACTTGCTGAAATGGGTGCGCCCAGCCCAATGTAACGTATTTGGAATGCCATGATTAGAGGGAAAGCAAATAAAAGCGAGAGGTGTCGCCAGACCAGGACAATCTGGCACAAGCTTATTGTTGCCGTTGTCAAGAAAACAATTAGTAGGCCAGTTCGCTCCTGCGAGGAATCCGATGAAGACACAGAATACCTCCTCCAACGCTGTAACTGCATATTTTAGGTGTATATTTGACTGCTTGTGTAGATAAAACTTCAGAATAGTGTTTGCCAGAGCTCGTTGGTTGCACAAAGCACGAAGGGTTTCCAGCAGAAAACACTGACAAGGACAGCGTGTGTTGTCGTCCCTTTCTGTACTTGTCAGTGTTTTCTGCTGGAAACCCTTCGTGCTTTGTCTAGATAAGTTTATATTCAAAGTGTTCATTGTGTTTATTGTGTTCAGTTGAATGTCGCGTATGCTAGTTTTGTTTGTAAAACAGCAAATACTGTTTTGATTTAAACAAGTGACTTTTGTAGATATCTGGTTGTAGGCAAACGCCTATTTCATTCCTCGCACCAGGGCGTACGAATACACATCATGATTTGAGAAGTTTAAGCACTGCTCCGATGTTGCCTGTACAGGGTGTTTCACTTCCCTTGAGCCAAGCTTTAAAAATATGCAAATTCTATATAGCTGGACAGAACCAAGGTAGTGTTGTTAACGTCGCTTGGAGACACTTAGATTATTTTTTGCATACCACCTAATTAGATAATTAGTCTTAATTAATTAATAATTGTAGTAGCGTGCGGCAGCCGAGTAGGCGGCAGCCGTACTCAAAGAAACAGCCGTGGCAGGTGCAGAACAAGATGTGTGCGTTTATTCGTTTGACGCACTTTTATAGGCAGCGGTTGCTTATCCGCTGCTGATATCAGTGCACGCGATAACGCAGTGGCGCGTCAGCGCTTGACGTTATCACATTCCTTCCCCCCCAGATCATAGTCTTTATTGATTGGCTTCAGTGACGGAAATCGCGGGAGGCATATCAGTCTGGTGGTTTCCGGGCACGCTGGCTTCTGCGCAGGGTTGGCGGGGAGACGGAAGACTCTTCAGCTTGCGTCTGAGGATGTTCGTTGTCCGCAGCGGGCAGTTGCAATTCCTGCCCGTCTGGTGGTGGCGGGTCCGGGGTTGTTGCGTCATCCGGAAGGGGAGGTAATGCCGTGTCAGCCTCATGATGCGCCTGCTGGGGTGCGGTTTGGGCGGCCTCCTGATGACGTACAAGGTCCTCGGTCCCGGGTGGTCTCGAGGCTTCTGCCCCAATGTCACATCCTGCATGTCGGAAACTGCGCGAGCGCAAATGGTCAACATGAACGTGCCGGACTGTGTTCTGAGTCTCTACCAGATAGGTCACAGGGCTGACTAGCCGCACTACACGCCCTTCCGTCCATGAAACCTTCTCGTGCCTGACCGTCTTCACGTATACCCAGTCTCCTTCCCTGAATGAACGGAAAGTAGATCTCCGTCGGTCATGCTGCCGTTTTACCACTTCTTGCTTGGTCTGCATGTCATCCCGAAACGATGGCCTCAGCAATGACAGTTTCGTGCGCGGCATTCGTTTCAGAAACAGTTCGGCGGGACACTTGCCTGTTGTCGTGTTTGGTGTTGTCCGATACGCCAGCAAGAAATCGTCCAGTCTCGACCGCATTGGTCTGCAGGTGTCTCCTTTCTTGTCGTGCATTAACTGCCTGCGAAGGCCCCTCTTAACAGTTTGCACCGACCTTTCGGCAGCCCCGTTGGATTCCGGATGGTATGGCGGGCTGTACGTGCGTCGGATGCCACAGGCATCGAGGAAATCCTGGAACTCCTGCGACGAAAACTGAGGGCCATTATCAGAAATCAGTTGTTCAGGAAATCCGTAAGCAGCAAACAGACTACGCAAGCGCTCGATAGTCTTCGTAGCTGTAGTAGTACGCATAGGAAACACTTCGATCCACTTTGAAAACGAGTCTACGCACAAGAGGAATGTAGTTTTTTCAAAGTCAAAAAAGTCCACATGCACTCTCTGCCAGCAGCGGGCGGGAAACGGCCATGGCTCAAGCGGAGAACGGGGAGCACTGTTTTGCATCTCTTGGCAAATGCTGCACATTTTTACCGCTCTTTCTATGTCTGCGTCTAGTCCTGGCCACCATAGCAGGCTACGTGCGAGCATCTTCATGCGTGACGCCCCAGGGTGTTCTGCGTGCAACAGTCCCAACACCGCGTCGTGCAACTTTGTTGGCACAATAACACGACTTCCCCATGTGACGCATCCTGCTTCCAGCGATAGCTCCGCACGTCTGTTATAGTACGGTACAAGTTCAGTGTCTTTGACTTGTGCTGGCCATCCTTCCAATGTATATCGGTAGACCTTGCTGAGCGTCGCGTCATACTTGCTCGCTTTAGCAACATCCTTAGCCATCAGTGGCGTAGTCTCAAAAACACAGCAGGCGCATCATCTCAAAAACCGCACCCCAGCAGGCGCATCATGAGGCTGACACGGCATTACCTCCCCTTCCGGATGACGCAACAACCCCGGACCCGCCACCACCAGACGGGCAGGAATTGCAACTGCCCGCTGCGGACAACGAACATCCTCAGACGCAAGCTGAAGAGTCTTCCGTCTCCCCGCCAACCCTGCGCAGAAGCCAGCGTGCCCGGAAACCCCCAGACCGATATGCCTCCCGCGATTTCCGTCACTGAAGCCAATCAATAAAGACTATGATCTGGGGGGGGGAAGGAATGTGATAACGTCAAGCGCTGACGCGCCACTGCGTTATCGCGTGCACTGATATCAGCAGCGGATAAGCAACCGCTGCCTATAAAAGTGCGTCAAACGAATAAACGCACACATCTTGTTCTGCACCTGCCACGGCTGTTTCTTTGAGTACGGCTGCCGTCTCTTGCTCAAGTTGCACTCTTCGGTTAAATCGGCACCTTTCCGCGATCACGGCCTTTCGGGGACTGTAGTGGGTTTTCAACAGAGTCGTGACCTCGTCATACGTTCTGCTGGCTGGGGAGTGAGGTATTAGCAGGTTCTTCAATACTTCATACACTCGAGGTCCTACTACCGTCAAGAATACAGCTAGTTTCTTGCCTTCAGCCACATCATTTGCCAAGACGTAAAGCTCAAATCTTTCCAAGTAGGACTCGAAGCTCTCACTCTTTTCATCAAAATTATCAATTTTTCCCACCTTCGCCATTGCAGCGCCGGCCAGGCTGTCGTCGTCTTCAGCAGCAACAGCAGAAGCAAGTGGCAAGCCGCCGGGATCCCATCCTCGTCGCCAGTAGATGTAGTAGCGTGCGGCAGCCGAGTAGGCGGCAGCCGCACTCAAAGAAACAGCCGTGGCAGGTGCAGAACAAGATGTGTGCGTTTATTCGTTTGACGCACTTTTATAGGCAGCGGTTGCTTATCCGCTGCTGATATCAGTGCACGCGATAACGCAGTGGCGCGTCAGCGCTTGACGTTATCACAATAATCTTCTCAGTTATTATATTTGAATGAAAAGTGTCAATGAGAAATTTATAGAGCAACATGAGAAACTCCCGGTACAGCTTTCTGTTGCTCAATACGTGCTACATAGAAGTGTTTTTCCGAGCGTGAAAGATTCCCGCGAAAACACGCAAAGTGCCTCAAGTGGCCAGTCGCGCGGCAATTTTGCGTGTATTCGCGGGCTTCTTATTGAGCAACAGAAGGCTGTATCGGTAGTTTTTCACGTTGCGCTACAATTTTACATTGACAGTTTTCACCTAATTATAATATTCTTTTACAAAAACAGTGCTCCCCTTCGCCCCCCTTTTAAAAATGATAATAAATATGTATTTCAAGGTGCAAAAAATCCAAAATAGGTTTTGATAGGCACAAAAGGGAAAAACAGGCATTTACATAAAGGGTGTTTCACGTAACTTGAGCCAAGCTTTAAAACTATGCAAATGTCACGTATCTGGACAGAACCAAGGTAATGTTGTTTGCTGTCGCTTGGAGATACTCAGATTATTTTTTGCATACCGCCTAATTACAGCACATGATGTTTTTGTAAAAGAAGCTAATTGCCCGTAAAAGAGAACGCGCTGTGCGTCTTTTAGGTAGAAACGTGCAAAGTCCACTGGGAGGAGGAGGAGAAACCCTTAAACATTGCTGTGTGCGTGTCGCTCTATCGTGTCCCTGTTATTTTTGCGCTGTTTTTTTTTTTCCAATGAATCACCAACACGCCCAAGCTTCCACGCAAAGTCCTTAAAGAGCGAATGTTTTTCACAATAACTTCGATGGCTGCAAACAAAGCGCGGACAATCAGTCCGCTTTCAGCACACACATTCTGAACCAAGAGACATATTTATAATAAAGGGGCTCCCATATTACCAATGCATGGCAAGAAACTGGTCCACAAATTACACCCAATTATCCTGATGTGTTGATGAGCCGCACTCTGCTGCCTGTGTTCCTTACATGGCAAAAATATAGTTTGTGCAGTATCAATAGCCTATACGTAACACAGGAAATTGAAGTCAGAGTCAAGTAAACTGTCAAATATCATAAATTGCAAGAAAGAAAAATGAAACTATACTTCATAATACTCGCAAGGCTAACATTGATGCATGTGATTCATTTCAATTTTCAATTTCTTACCTGTTCTAGGCTACAAATATGCTGCCCAGATGTTAAACACAATTTAATTTTGTAAAAATAACTAAGAATTTTGTCCTCCAACATGTGTTCCCGTTGGTCATGCATATTTTTTTTCCATCATATATATGGTCTGAATTGTGAATTATTTCAATGTTAAACTGGCTTCTCCACATGTAGGGGAAATGCCATAGGCACTTGAGAATGTAATAACACACAATTGTTTGTTTGCATAAACTTCCGGGCTATAGGCATGGAATGAAAATATCAAATATATTGCACCGCTTTGTCTTTTCGGAGCACATTTCCTCCACTGCATTTATAAAACAATGCGCGTTTTGTTTTTATTTTAACGCGTGAGTCTAAAGATACATAAGGAATTTATTTTCAGAGATAATTCGCAATTGCGACGTAAGTTTCAAGAGCTCGTTGATTAGGTTGTCATTTCAGTAATTATTATTATTATTATTATTATTATTATTATTATTATTATTATTATTATTATTATTATTATTATTATTATTATTATAATTATTATTATTATTATTATTTCTTTTTAAAACATATATACATTTAATAAGAAAGGAAAGGCGAGGAGTAGGCTGGCAACTGCCACCGGAAGGGGCACAACGCCTGCCTACTCTTCAGAAAGGAGGAGAAGACGAGAGACCTTCATGCACAGACAAAATAAGCGGATAAGATTGACAAACGATTCGTTATTTCGAAAGGAAAAACTGAGTTTAGCTATGTGGTGTTTAACTATGTAGCTTTAAGGAATGCACATATTGTATACATCGCCGGACAGGGATAATTGGAGATCACTGGGAGAGGCCTTCGTCCTGCAGTGGAAATAAAAATAGGCTGCTGCTGTTGCTAATGATGATGATACATCGCCGGAGGTGACCGCCCCTCATCCAAGAAATACTTTTTACAGTTTTCAAATGTATTTATTTACGCCGTCAGCGCTCGAAGGCATTACAGAAGGGAGCAGGTTGAGCAGGATAAACAAATAATAAAATTATTGAAAAGTAACGTTCCAATCATACAACTTTAGCTGATGGTAAATTTAAAAAAAGTCAGTGCACAATCAGGAAGGCAGCTTTACAATTAAACGCTATTATCTGATATTGCAAACAATTAAAAAGGAACATTAACACATTCAGATTACACAACGTACGCTAGGTAATGTTGTATGAAACTTGCGTTTATTAGTACTCTTTAGGATTTCTTAGGGGAGGCGATTCCATTCAAGGGATGGAATCGGCCAAAAAAAAAAAGCTTAAGAAAGTTAATGTGACTAGATTCGATACATGCTTTATACAGCTGATCAATACGACTCGAACCGCTCGAAAACGTAAACGTATGCTAAACGCCGTAAGTGTAGTTCAAGTTGTGTAGCACTTACCTGAAGTGCCAAAAGCCGTTAGATGTGGTCAAAAATTGGAGGGGCCATGTAGAGGGTTATCAAGGATTATTCTCATTGAAATGAAACTAAAAAAAAAAGAAAAAATATTTATTCACCTTAGCATGGTTGATGGCTACACCTTTTCACATAACAGTAATAATAACAATGGCGTAAATTAAGAATAAACGCTACAAGTTTAGAAAATCAAGCACAATGAGAGCTTAAAACAGTAAGCGAGGTCCTGATGTGATTCCGTATATGCAGTAGCATATAGTTTCCTGGAAGCAGGCAACTGAGAAAGTCGAACGAACGAACGAACGAACGAACGAACGAACGAACGAACGAACGAACGAACGAACGAACGAACGAACGAACGAACGAACGAACGAACGAACGAACGAACGAACGAACGAACGAACGAACGAACGAACGAACGAACGAACGAACGAACGAACGAACGAACGAACGAACGAACGAACGAACGAACGAACGAACGAACGAACGAACGAACGAACGAACGAACGAACGAACGAACGAACGAACGAACGAACGAACGAACGAACGAACGAACGAACGAACGAACGAACGAACGAACGAACGAACGAACGAACGAACGAACGAACGAACGAACGAACGAACGAACGAAATTATTATTATTATTATTTGATTTGTACACATATACACACAAGGACATAAAGGGATTAAGGAGGGAGCAAGCTGACAACTGCCACCGAGAGGGGCACAACGCCTGCCTACTCTTTTAGGAGGAGGGAATAAAGGAAATGAAAATATGAGGAAAGAAATGACGGAGACACAGACAGAACAAAACAAACTACAAATAATGTCTATAAACGCGAGGCCAAGTCAGTGTCCTTCAGAAAAGTTAGCAGGACCTAATTAAGAAAGAAAGAAACAAACATAAATATATATATGTATATATATATATATATATATATATATAAGGCGACAGCCAAGCTGCAGTATAAACAGTACATTATACACTGTCTCAAAACGAGCTGAAGAGGCTTGTGAGGTTTTGATGTGAGCTAATACGCCAATATTTTTACAAAATGTGAAATCAGCCTTCACTATACGAAACGTTACCCACTGTTTCGCGCTGTGTCACAGGACACTTTCACTAACTGCACAGTACATTGCGTAGAACACATAGTGCGGTAACTGATGCATGTGTCTTTAAAAAGAAGAAAAAGAAAGTCGCATGCACGTGCATTGTTTTTCACTGTAATGTGCTTTCGATGACCATGGGCCCAGCAGTTTGGTGAGGGTAATGTATTGGTAAACTTACAAGTGGGGCTGGTAATGAATGCGTTGTGGAAAATTATCCAACTTTTTTTTTCGTTAATTCCTTGTTTAACCCATTTTGAGGATTCCAAAAAGCACCACTGGAGGATTGTTTTGTGCATCGGGTTGAAACTTGGTAAGAACATACTCTGCTGGACGAAGAATCTGCTGGCGAAATTTTAATGTTGTTGGTTGAATGAAAGAACCACAAGGAATTATCAAGGTCCTACTAACGGGTGAGCTCCTTGAGGCTTACTGAGAAACTAAAACATTTGCTGTAAAATAATCATTAGGTATACCATACTAAAATGTGTATAAATATCGCGTGTGCTTTAAAAAAACAAGCTGCTAAAATTTCAGAGTCCTGTGAAAAGTAAAAATAAGACCGCTAAATGAACCAAGTTCCGTGGAAATTGGCGCTTTATAATGTCCCCCCCCCCCCCCACCCCGCTTTTTTTTTTTTTTTTTTTGGAATGATGTACATATTTCTAACTGAAACGTTGCGCACCTGCAGCTCGGACCCTCTGTGTGCTGACACACACACAGGTTCCTTTGGTAGTTCGAAGACGTTAATTTCAGTGCCGTAATTGCATAAGTTGCGTTTTCAAGGTCACCGATGTCGGAGGAACAGCTGCAGTGCGCCGAGGAATAATCAAGTCTTGCCGGCCGTCGGAGGAGCAGCGGCAGCGAACTCGCGCAGCAAGTGACGTCAGCGGTCAAAAAAAAGTATGCCACAGCCAGGCTGCGCGTACTGCAGATTGGCTGCGAGTAAGCAAGCAGCAGCAACGCTGGAGCTGACGTCTTGCGTCCGGCAAACGGAATGAAGGTTTAGGCGGCAAAATTGGTGCCCGCTTCTGCGTAGTCTGTGTATCGAATTGAAAGATTATAGATATGTATATTTGTAGAACATGCTGGCAAAATGTCAGTGTTGTAGGATATTTGCAGGAGCTTTGGAAGCACGGTGTTCAAGAAAGTTCGGCGGAGGGGTGCTAGTCGCACTAACACCTTTGGTAGAAATTGGGTTGTGATTTTGAATGGTCGCACAAGCCTGCCGGGTTTCTGTGTGCCTCTATTGCCTTATTCTTCGTTTACCGTTCTCTAGTTTCTCTTATTCTTTGTTTCTTTCTTGCATCGGAACAGAGACGTAGCCGGCGCCTCTAAGCTAAGAGGCGCGAACCTCCCCATACATACATAAAATAATAGAGAAGAATTAAGGCATGGATTATAGTAGACGGTACTCAGCTTCTGCCTCTCTGAGTACTTAATTAACATCATGGTTGTGTGCAATATATGAGGCCCAATAACAACAACATTATAACTGCAACAATTAGAAGTGAGCGTTTTATATCTCTATAAAGCCATAATAATAACAACACAAAGTTATTCATTCCCTCGGACGCCAGAGACGTTATAGTTAAACCAATAACTGTACCATTAACATGATAGACATAACAAAGGTAGCAGGACTATACTGTCACCTAAGTTTTCGTCCTGTCCTCTTTTATGTGTCTGTCGTGGTAAGGCTACGGCTGTAAGTGAGAACCGACTATAGTATGAGAACATGCTCTGCAGATACCCTAGTGCAGGTAACGTTAGAAGACTTTACTTTGGAGAAGATGTACTTGCAGATGAAATACTAATGAGCGGCCAGTTACGTTTCAGGAAAGAAGCAAATAATCAAAATGAAGTACGCGTGGTGCTCTTTCCATCGGTAAAGACGTTGAAAGAAGGATATGCAGCTTTTGTCGTAGGCATACCAGCCGTCCATTGCCACCGTCAAGTGCGCAGTCAGTGGCCCGTACGTGTGCTGCGAATACTGTAGCACTCCCTGTGTTTCAGCCGTTCATAAATTGAGGACCGTTTTTGTCGTTTTCTGAAAATTCGGGGTACCATGGAGGTTTCATGTATGTGCGCCGCCACACCACCTGACGACAGGGACAGTTTTGCAAACACGCGCGGTGGCATGTCAACTTTTCCACGAAATGTTTAAAATTACACTGCTATGACATCGCGGTAGGTTGCTTGCCTGTATCAGCTACCGAAGCTCATGAGTTCAGCACCCACTGTTGCCAATGCTCATCAGCCGAAATATTTAAGTACAATAGCGCCCACAGACCCATAGCGCTCGTTTATTTTGGCAGTCAGTTGCTTACCTAGCTGTCAATACTCTGGATTCTGGATTCTCTTCACTTCAGAAAAGTTCTACCGCATAATTTACAGCAGTGCACTTCACCGAGCGTAATCTTCTGTATATACTGCACAATACTATGTTCTGTTTTCCATTCACAAAACATATTCTTATATGTTTATCTTGACGCCTGATTCGTCTGTGTTCATTTCACAACATCACCACTGTTCCATGAAGTGGCCAGTGATGTTGAAGAAGGACAATGTGTTTATCTTGACGTCTGATTCGTCTGTGTTTATTTCACAACATCGCCACTGTTCCATGAAGTGGCCAGTGATGTTGAAGAAGGACAATGTGCTACTCATGAAATCGCCTGAACTGAGGCTGCTTTTGTGTGTGTGTGTGTGTGTGTGTGTGTGTGTGTGTATGTGTGCGCGCGTGTGTGCGTGTGCGTGTGCGTGTGTGTGTGTGTGTGTGTGTGTGTGTGCGTGTGTGTGTGTGTGTGTGTGTGTGTGTGTGTGTGTGGTTGTGTGTGTGTGTGTGTGTGTGTGTGTGTGTGTGTTGTGTGTGTGTCCTGCTGTGTTGTTCTTAGATTTAGGTGCGACACGTGGTTCCAAACATAAGCCAGAGCGTGAAGCTTGCAACTGAGAGGGTTTCGATCATCCACCGACAAAAAAAGGTCGACACGCAAGGGGCAGCGCTGAGCTGACCGCAAGGAAGGGAGAAAAAAGAAGGACCGTGGCGGGCAGGCACTTCAGACGCGCGTGTGTTTGATGTATTTTGTTTTCGTGTCTTGGCAGTTTGGCCCGAAGCAAAGGCGATCTTCATCGGCAGATAGAGTGCGGCCAGCCCGGGGCGCCCGACACAAATTCTGGCTGACGGAAGGGGGAGAAGGCGAGGTGGAGGGAGTCCGTCCACAGTGCATCTACGCACTCAGTGGACGGTCGAAGTGGTGGTCCGCGTCGGCGCGCGTCCGCGCGCGTTATATTCATACTAAACTCAGCGGCGTCGGCAGCGGCTCTCCCTCGCGCTCCTTCCCATTGGTCCACTGGGCTCGGGTTTCGCCGGACAAGGGCTCCGGCCCCGGACCCCGGGCTGCAGCTCTCTTCGCGCCGTTCGGGAGGAGGGAACGGAAGGGCGCTTCCGGTAGCCACTTCCGGTACAAGGGCGCGTTGCTGGGCAACGCCGCCGGACCGACCACGCCACGACGCCTGCGGCCCGTCGGCCGCCAAGCGCCACCTCGGCCAGACAAGTGAGGCGGGACCTAGCGGGGACACGGCGGCAAGAAGCATAGACGAAGAACCACTGGGGCACCGATAAACGAGAACTCTGCCAAAAGAGAAAGCTGTAGGGCAGATTGTGATACGCCATTCTTGTTCATATACACCACAAGGCGCTCTCGGGAGAGCTCACCACGTTTTGAAAAAAAAAAAAAAAAAAAAAAAGAAGGTTCTGTTTAGAACCATTAAACTGCTGCAGTTATCCGGATCTCACCGTGATCATGAACCATGTACGGCTCGATTTCATATTCTGCGACGTCCAACGGTTCCCATATGATTGAATTTTGGAGAGCACGCAGAATTCACTGCGTCTTTTTTTTCTCTTTTTTTTTTAGCGGTGCATCAAAGTTATTCAGCGGAAAAAGATCAGTGATAGTGGTTTTAATTTAGTTCTGAACTAGGAAGTTCTACAACTAGAACTTTATTTCTTAATTACACTTGTCTTTTGTGATTGTTGGTCATATGTTTGGTTAGCTGTTTGTAATATTTAGTTAATGACGTAACCTATAGCATTTCACCAATATTTCACCTGCTCGAGTGAAATACAATTGAACAGTATGAGAACTCTGATCCACCATTCGTTTTTTTTTTTTTTTTTTTTGTATACACTATTTAGGATGTTCTACTGGAACTGCACGCGCGCCCTGAGACCGTGCTACTTTTTTATTTTCATTTCAATTGGTAGTTCGCGACACGCTTCTGGAAGGAACGGTCGTCACACTTTGATCTTATCCGAAAGCCAAGCAGAGAAGATCAAAGTGGGCTAGATGTGAAACGCTCAAGTTGCTGAAGCGTTCCGCGAGCTGTCCAGTGAAAGAGTGCATCTTGAAACCTGGCTTATGTGTATTTATGTGGCCTGATTACGTTTGCGTGTCATACATATATGACTTTTTTATCATTCTTGCTACCTTTAGCTCAGTGCCACCTTGTTCCTGCATTTTTAACAGCGGAGCTGTTTAAGCCGAGCGTTAGTCCGTGCAGAGCGAACAGAAAGTGTGGGCCGATCCTGGCGGTAGTGCAGAAAGGGTCCAAGCACAATCGCACATACTCCTGTGAATTAGCGAAGGTGTTTAAGTCTAGCCCAAATACGTGGCCAATACCTTGCGATAGCCAATCGATAGCCAGCCAATAGCTAATCGATAATCGATCATTAATCAATAAATTCCAGGAAATGCTGGGAATGACTTGGTAGTGCTTAGCCTAGCCCAAATACGTGGTCAATACCTTGCGATAGCCAATTGATAGCCCATCAATAGCTAATCGATAATCAATAAATAATAGATAAATTGCTGAAAAGGCTCGGGATGACTTGGTAGTGCTAGGTGCCGATCAGCTCCGCTGTTTCTTTAGCCTTGCGCCACCAGTGCAAGCTACCGTAATTTTTTTTTGTGTACACATGAATTCTAAGTGAGAAAAAGTAGTCGATGTTGATTAATGGTAGCATGTCCTAAAAACTGCATATATATATATATATATATATATATACCGGCGGACCGTGGCCGGACCCCGACCGAAGCGTCGAAATTAAATGTTTTTGCTTTTCTACGTGCGCCTTCACTACTTTTCATTTATATACAGGGTGTCCCGACTATCATGCGTCCAGATTTAAAAATATGGAGAGAGAGAGAGAGAGAGAGAGAGAGAGTGATCGGCTCTTCATTAGAAAAACAGAGATTTTTGCCGGCGCGTATGTAACCGCTGGCATGCTACTTTGTAGAGGGATGAGAAATGGGATTAAAAGATTCCAGAGGAGCGTGGGGAAAAAAGAGAATAAAAATAAATATGAAATGCGCAAGTGGACCTGATACTAATACTTACAGGTAAGATGGCGGGTAAATTTAGGCTTTTCTATATGAAATGGTGATTCTTTAAAGCTTTCTAATTAAACCAATTTCTCACAGGAATTTGAACAATAAATACAAAACCCGCCACTGTTTTGAAGGGCCGGGCATTGGACCTAAGATGCTGGGTAACGTTAACGGATCGTGGCAAATCATGTTCATTTGTTGCTCAAAAAATTGTCTCTCGTCGTGTACGCGGGGCATTCTAGTAATATGTGCTCCATTGTCTCTAAGTTGCCACAGTGATCACAGTAGGGATTAGTGGTACGCCATATGCGGTACAGATAATTGTTCGTGTATGCCATCGTTCAGTCGAAGACGATGGTACAATGTCTCTAAGTGTCGAGGAAGTGGTCGTGGAATTTTGGATCTTATTTCTGGATCAATATAACGCAGAAAGTTATCTTGGTGAAGTGGCAGATTCCAGAGGCGGTCTTTTTCTTGATAGGCAAATATGGAAATGCCACGTAGCTGGACAGAACCAAGGTAATGTTGTTTGCCCTCGCTTGGAGATACTCAGATTATTTCTTGTATTCCGCCTGATTACATAATCAGTCCTAATTAATTAATCAACTTACTAAATATTATAATTACATGAAAATTGTCAATGAGAAAAGTGTAGAGCAACGCGAAAAACTCCTGATACACTTTACTGTTTCTCAATACGTGCTACATAAAAGGGTTTTTCCGAGCGTGAAAGAGCGTGAAAGAAGTCCGCGCGCGTACACGCAATATAGCCGCGCGACTGCCCGCTCGAGGCAATTGCCGTAGCTGAGTTGGTTAAGAGCATCGCACGCGTAATGCGAAGACGTTGGATCGTTCCCCACCTGCGGACAGTTGTTTTTTCATCCACTTTCATTTCCATTAATTTATCGTTTATTTAATTCAATTAGTAGGAACAAGTAATGTCCCCTATGTTGTCCTTGGTGTCGGTGTTTGCTGGCTTATTATATGATTAATAAAAATCGGTTCGCTCGGTTCTCTTTTTGCTCGTTCACACACACACACACACACACACACACACACACACACACACACACACACACACACACACACACACACACACACACACACACACACACACACACACACACACACACACACACACACACACACACACACACACACACACACACACACACACACACACACACACACACACACACACACACACACACACACACACACACACACACACACATATATATATATATATATATATATATATATATATATATAAATAACTCGTACCTCACATATCACTTATGTGCCCCTCTTCAGCGAACCTCTGTCAGCCGACATAGGTCACTGTAGACGCGGTACTCTGTAGGTACCGCTATTCGAAGAAACCTTTTGTCGCCGACTTGGAGTGCCGGGTATGTGCCATTACGTCTGTGCTGTTCTAAAATGCACTTCTTTGATGCTAACTTGGATCACTGCGTATGTGCCAGTAGGTGCGTGCCGCTCCGCAATGATCGTCTTTGACGCCAACTTGGGTAACTAGGTATGAACTACTAGGAATGTGCCGCGCTACGATGACGAGAAAGATCCCTTAAATGTATCTGATTGTGAGCGGAATCCAACCCACGTCACAAGGGTTCCTCGAGGACAGCAACCAGACCCATTAGCTGCGCCACGCCACAAAGGCAGTGGGTACGTGCCGCTCTTCAATAAACCTCTCGCCAACTTGGGTCACTGAGTATGTTCCACTGGGTTTGCGGCAAGTGTGGGAACAATTCTCAGCATTCGCGGGCACCGGTGCGCGGCCCGCTTCTCGTCTCGGTGGCCACGCGTGGAATTCTCGGCAGCGCCAGTAGATGGCACAGCCTGTCCAGAAAGAAGCGCGAGAGAGGAGTGCGGCTGCCGCCGCATGACGAGTTTCGCAGCGTTCGCACGCACTCGCGCGCCAGGTATTGTGGAGGCCACGCGCAGGCTTCGCAGCGGTGGCGCTAGATATTCTCAGGGAAGCACGAAACAGGAGTCCCGATGCCGTATACACGCCTCATACATAACTCGTTTCGACGATGGCAATACCTTGTGTCGCTATAGTGATTCAATGCTCGCGCATTACCATCGACAGTCATCGTGCAGTCATCAGGTGCGATCCAAGCGCCATCTGTTTATAGTGCGCGAACTAACCAGGCGAAAAAGGTCTGCGTAAACTAAAGCGGCACATTGCAAGATCATTGCGCATGAGTTGTTGACTCAACTTGCTGAAAGTGAAGGCTGCGCCTGTAGCAATGTACGATGACGCAACGTAATAGCTAAGATGAGGGTACCGTATTTTGTAATGACTTTTTTCAAGATCCATTCTTCTTGAATTTTTATCATTGCTCCGCCCGTAGCCACGCCTCCGCTAACGCCGGGATGGGCCACTCGGCGGGATGGTTTACAATAAATGAGTTGAATCGAAGGCAAATAATTATCCTACAAACAACAGCTTTAAACAGCGTGACACAGGACACGGAAAAAGAAACTCAGGACCGATTGCTGTCCTTTGTTTCTTTTGCTGTGTCCTGTGTCGCGCTGTTTCAACTTCTTGTTTACAGGACGTGCAAACCAGCCCAAATGAACACGCTGTTAAAGAATTATCCTAACGTGACATGACCCCAGATTTAGGGTTGGATGCATGCATTCAGGTGTGCGCATAAGCAGTCACTCACAATTTCTTTTCAAGAGACACAGTCCTTGCTTCTCATTCGAGTGAATTTGCCGCCTCGTTATTTCCTACTTTGCGACGCATAAAACATCTGTTTTGGCAAGCTCGCTTTCATACATCTCATCATATGCAAGGTGGTCGTGCTGTTGACATGTTGACATGTGATTTGTTATAAAACATGTAAAACGATTTTCGTGATGACGTAAAACATGCTATTTGCGTGCAATGCTAGATCAGGCCGTTAGGTTACCCTTAGTCTAAGCAGCTTCACTCATTTGTGGACGAAAATATTGTTGTTACCCGACTTGCATTATTTTGTTCTGCACTGTTTCGTTTACTCTGCCGGTTTTGAAAGTCGCGTATTGTATTTTGTTATGTCACTTTAAAACAACATTACAAATAGTTACTTCCTCAAGGTGCAATCACACGGGGATGTGATGCCTTGATAAAAAGCAGCGCATGGCGTACTACTAATATTACTGAATTGCTAATGCTGTAAGAATGTCTTCGTTTATGCTTATGTGCCGGTATGAGTATACGAAGATATTTCCTGAAACAAAATGGGAATTATTCTTTTTCCAAGCGCATGGACACTTTCTTCAGAAAAGTGAAGTGCTACCTTGATGGCTACGTGAAGAAAACATTAGGAAAGAAAGGCCACCATGGCTAGCTTTCGTCGGCAAAATTTTACAGACTTATTATACCCCGACGCGTTAAATTATGGGGTTTTACGTGCCAAAACCACCATCTGATTATGAGGCACGCCGTAGTGGGGGACTCCGGATTAATTTGGACCACCTGCCGTTCTTTAACGTGCACCTAAATCGAAGTACACGATACCCCGTCACGTTATTGAACTAAATGAACATTGGTAAATTAACATATATTTTGAATATACCTCCGACGTTCTCTCAGTAGAACTGAACTCCAGACAAATATATTATTTTTCAGCGGCTAGTACATTGTGCAACCACAGTGTGTATCACCTGTCGTCTGAGTATAAGTGCTACCCCAAAAGAGGAGCCATATCGATGTATATCGTCTACTCGGTTTCGCTATGAAATAGCGTGGTGTATGGGCACTGATCTGTGCACGCGGCTATTCGTATACTGCCTCCTGGCAACAACAGGGTCGAAGCGAATGCCAACACAGATACAGGACTAGAAGGGAAAATAGAAACGTAATATAGCGTTTGTAGCCGGTGACGAAAAAGCCCTACAGCTGAGAGCGAAATAAAAATAAAGCGAGAAGACAGGGGGAGCCCTTTTGTCTGAAGAAGCGTCTTAGGCGCCGTCGCCTAACGACCCTGATAGATGGCACTGTCCGCTCTCGGACCCAACGACTTCCGGTAGGCCCCCTGGTGGCGGCAGCGCACGACCGGAAGTAACGACGGAGCCCTCTTTCCGCCCTTCCCCACCACCCCTTTCCGATCCTTTGGACCCCTAGTCCGTCCTCACGGCAGACTTGAAGATGGCGTGGCACAGTGCAGGCTGCAGTTTTGATGATAGCAAGAAGAAAACGTTTTAGGCTCGCTTCCGGACTGCGGGTGGTGAACAGGAGGAGGGTAATGACGGCCGCCCCCATCGCAACCAGCGAGTGCAAAGTTCGTTTTTCATTTTGGCCCACGAGTCTGTCAGGGCGGCGTTTTACTCCAGTGACGCCGGTCGAAGCCACCGCTTTGTGCGCGCGGCCACTTGTGCGCGGGGAAAGGCATCAAAGGCGCGTTCTGACTCACGACGAGCCTGGGAAGCGGCACCACCCCCTTCTCCCTGTCAAAAACGCGGCCACCTCCTCCCATGACTTGTTTACAAACACGCGCTGGCCATCCGTCTCAGTCGCGCCCGTCTAAAGTCGGCCTGTTGAGTCCCGCAAGGCTGCCCGCGGGAGAAAGGAAAACTGCCGCGCCGTTATTTCTTGCGGTCGGGCTCTTCAATGCCGGAGAAGGCAGAGCGGATAGATTAGAAACGCAAAGATGAAAAGGAACGGTGCCTCCGGTGTGCTTCTTGTCTTTTTGGCAGGCTTACGGCTCCGCTGATCATGAGAAGGAAATTTACAGAAGAATAAAATTGGGTTGGGGTGCATATACGGCAGGCATTACCAAATCCTGACTGGGAGCTTAACACTGTCGTTGAAAAGAAAAGTGTACAATCATTGCATTCTAGCGGTGCTAACATATGGGGCAGAAACTTGGAGGTTAACAAAGAAGCTCGAGAACAAGTTAAGGAACGCACAAAGAGCGATGGGACGAAAAATGTTAGGCCTAACGTTAAGAGACAGGTAGAGAGCGCTGTGGATCATAGAGGAAACGGGGATAGCCGATATTCTAATGGACATTAAGGGGGAAATAGAGCTGGGTAGGCCATGTAATGTGTAGGATGGATAACCGGTGGACCATTAAAGTTACAGAATGGATACCGAGAAAAGGCAAGCGCAGTCGAGGACACCAGAAAACTAGGTGAGGTGATGAAGTTAGGAAATTTGCAGGCGCAAGTTGGAATGAGCTAGCGCAAGACAGGAGTAATTGGAGATCGCAATCGTCCTGCAGTGGACATGAATATAGGCTGATGATGATTATGATGACGGCTCCGCTGCGATTCACGTTTGCGTCATGAAAGAGAGAATTCTCGTCACATCAGTCATTAGGGCATTGCTAGCACATGATTGAAGCTGTAATCTTTTTGAAATTAGGTTGTAACTTTTCTGAGGTGAATAAACTTAAATAAAGTAAGGAGTCGCACCGGAAAACAAGAAAATATGGCAGCCAACAAGAAATGCAATAAAGGGCGAACTTTCTTTAAAAGATGTAGGGGACGGGTGGGAGTAGGTAGGTAGGCAGAAGTTAAGTAGAAGAGAATAATACTTTCAAAACATATACCTCCTATTTCCAGACGCACAGTAGAACGACTGTTCAGTTTAAATCTTTCACTGTACTTAGTTGAACGTCTATTATACTTTTATTATGCAAGAGAGGCCCAGCAATATTCTTCTCCGAATCAGGTTTAGGTTTGACGTTGACTGTAAGTTCTGTTTTCTAGAATAGACTGGAAACCGGGTTGCGATAAGGGGCACAAGGTAGATAAGCCCATCGACTGATTTATAATGTGGAGAGCAGATGCGACGCAAAAAAGTAGGGCGGAATTCGCCCTTACTTCCCGCCGTTCGTACGCAATTTTTTAGCCAAAAAAAGTTCTTACGCTAAGATAAAGGTGTAACAGAAGTGGCAGCGCATTCAATTGATGGCGTCGTACGAGAGCGAGGAGGAAAGAAAGCTTGGAATAAATGACAAGGAATGAAGGAAGCGCGGTCAACTGATAGCATGATCTCACATCATGCATCTGTAGTTGAGGTTATATTCTCACAGCAAAGCCCTGCCCACTTCTTTGTTGACAGCTTCCGTTTCCGAGCGTCTGCTACAGCGTCGACAAGCGAAACCACGCTCGCCCGTTCCCCGCACCGCCGTCAAAAGAACGGCAGCGCAATTGTCACGCATTCTTCTCACACGTCTGCGCAAGACAGGACTGATGGACACATGGTGACATATTTGGCGCAGAAAGAGATGCTCAGGCGGAGCAATTGCTGGTCAGGTCTGCCAGGCAACCCCGCCTGTAGCAACATGACCACCACCACCACCACCACCACCACCACCACCACCACCACCACCACCACCACCACCACCACCACCACCACCACCACCACCACCACCACCACCACCACCATTGAGCATATTTCAAAGCGACTAAATGTCTTTATTTCGATACTAATTAAGGAAAGGACAAATAACTGCATAATAAATAGTTCATATGACCTCAAGGCGAGGCCAGCAGCACTTGCGTGTTCATCGGGATGGTATGTGATCAAGCTGCACACGGCTGGCTGCAAGTGCGACTCTAATGCCGCGTATAGGCTCAATTTCAGCGTCCTCGGCAGCCGGTACACTGTCCAAGTACTGTCGACGATGTCGTCGGCGCCAACCGACAAAGAAACGCGCGCTCCCTTCGCATAGGATTCCTGTCGAGGGCACAAATAGCTATGAAAACAGCCCTGAAAGACCAAGGCAGAAAGAAGCCGTGGCTACTGACACTCCCAAAATTATGACAGAAAACTTCGCTGCGTAACATCCGCACGTGCAGGTTTCGCTGCCTATCACATTTTAACGTATTATCAGCGTTTATCGCATCTTGGCTTCTACTCAACTGATAAAACACGATGATGCCTCGCACCAAGTCAAGAGTTCGTTTTTCAGGTTCAGGCGGCCGCATTCCGGCAGAGGCAGAATGCACAAAGGCGCGTGCACTTCAATTTTGGAGCCCGGTAATAAATCATAGGTTGGTGACGTGAATGCCTAGAGCCACTAACTACGGTGTCGGTCATAGCCCAAGTGGCACCTCATAGAAATGAAGGCTAATCAGTCAACATCACTACAATGATCAGCACGAAAGTTTCCATAAATTTACCAGCCTTACAAGAACACACGCTCAAGTGCACGTCATGCAGAATACTGCGCGGCACCGCACAAGAAGCACATAACGGTTCAACATTCTAGCTGGTTTCGGATCAAATCGGTTCAAGATGTTGATCTTGCTACACCGACGAACTTTATTCGGAGCTTTCACTGCACATATATGCAGGGTGTTTCAGCGAACATTGTTCAAACTTTTTGCACAAAAAATTGAAATGCATAATAAACTACTTAACAAAAATTCACTAATTTAGTTTTAACTAATTACCTTATTGCAATTTACAATTGCAACTAATTACCCACATTGCAATTTACAAATTCTGGTCGCGGAGTTCGCAAGGCGGTTTCATTTGTAACGAATTCTCAGGATGACACCAGTTTCGAGTTCATAATTGCCGAACTTTGCGGACGAATGCATTGGAGTTTCCGTTACTTTCGTGTTTCAATGCATAAAACGACGTTTTCTTAAGAAGGAAGGAAGAAAGGAAGGAAGGAAGAAAGAAAGAGAAAGACAGAAGGCAGGGAGGTTAACCAGAATAACGTCAGGTTGGCTACACTACACCGGGGGAATGGGAAAGGGGAACACAAAGATGACAGGGAGAGAGAGGAGGGAAGGAAAGAAGGAAATTAGCGGTGAATTCGCTGACGCGTGTGGTATTGCACTATTAGTCAAAGACGTCACACAAGCCCGTCGTCCTCAAGAAGCACAAAAGTGCCTTGACCGCTTTGTGGGCCGACGAGCGATGGGGGCGGTGTTTCAGCAGCACCTGCACGGAAAGCGGCCTATTGTCCAGTTTTTATAGCACGTTAGCAAGTTTTTGTCTTTCTGAGGTATATATCGTGGACAGTGGCACAGCAGGTGGTCGATAGTTTCTTCGGTGCCACAGACCTCGCATGCTGCACTGTCAGTCGCTCCAATAAATGTAGAGTATGCCTTTGTGAAGGCAACTCCTAACCAAAGGCGACAGAGAAACGAAGCTTCACGTCGAGAAAGTCCAAATGGAGGTCGGAGTTGCCGTGAGGGATTTAATTGATGCAGTAGTGTATGTCTTAAGTTTGGCGAGTTCCTCTTGGTCAGTGAGACACTTCGTGCCAGGTGTCGAAGCTGCCTTGCGACGTCTGCCCTTATATAAAGCTGAATTGGAAAGCTGTGGTCTTCTTGATGTGTTGTGCGAGCAGCGTTATCTGCGGAATCATTGTCACTAATTCTACAATGACCAGGTACCCACTGAAAGACTACCTCGCGGCCTTTTTGTTGGACGTGGTGGTAAAGTTTCACGATTTCGATATCAGAGCTGTTCATGACAACCTTCGTTTTATGCATTGAACGTCATTTTAAGCATTGAAGCACAAAAGTAACTGGCGTTACAGTTACTTTTGCGCTTCAATGCATAAAACGACGGTTTTTTTTAAAGAAAGTAACTGGAACGCCAATGCATTTCTCCACAAAGTTGGGGAATTAATATCTCGATCGAAACTGGTGTCAGTCTGAGAATTCGTTCCAAGTGGATCCACCTTGCGAACGCCATGACTAGAATTTGTAAATTGCAATATGGGAAATAAGGTAATTCGTTAAAAACTTAAATACTGAATTTTTGCTAATTAGTCAAATATGCATTTCAATTTTTTGTGCAAGTAATGTCCGCCTCTTCGAGTAGACCGGCTCATGAACTAGAATTGTGCTATCTGCCACAGGCAACCTTTAAAATTTTTGAATGTGTTCGCTGAAACGCCCTGTAAGCACGTGGCCAAGGTAGGGGTGGTGGTTTTTGAAGCGGTGGCAGACGCCGCTCTGTAAACATGCGAATGCGGCCTGGCAGTACGAAACGAGCTGCGGCTCAAGAGTAACAGAGCGTTGAAATTCCGGACGAATTTCGCATGTTGTGAAACTTCATAAGCGTATTTTTAGATCCACTGCAGGACGAAGGGCCCAACGATCTCTAATTATCCCTGACCTGCGCTAGCTGATTCCAAGTTCTGCCTGCAAATTTCCTGATTTGATTACCCCACCTAATTTTCTGCCGTCTTCGACAGCGCTTCCTTTCCCCTAGCACCCACTGTGTATTTTTATTGAACCGCCGATTATCTGCCCGACGAAATACGTTGCCTGCCTAGCTATAATTTTTCGTCTTAATGTCAACTACCGCTACCCCCGTTTGGTCTCTTATCCACACCGCTCTCTTCCTGTCTCTTAAAGTTATGCCTAACATTTTTTTTTGTAACATCGTTCATTGCGCGGTCCTTAACTCGTTCTCAAGCTTCTTTATTAACCTCCAAGTTTCTGCCCCATATGTTAGCACCGGTACAATGCATTGATGGCACAGAGAGAAAGAGATAAACGGGGTGACAAAAGGCAGGGAGGTTAACTCGAAAAGATTCTGGTTTGCTAACCTGCACTAGGAGAAGGGTAAGGGGAAATGAAAGGCGGAAAGAACAGACGAGATAAAAAGCAGACCCGAAAAAAAAATAGAGGAGGTTGGAAACGTCTATGAGAACTATAGTCTGCCAGATAGTCCACTCGAACGCAAAAACTTCAAGACTGGCTTGACTTACTTGAAGTGTGACGACTGTATAGGCCGGCGTTCCTGGACTGTCTGCTTCGAAAGCAGCCGGTCGTCAAAACGCGAGACAGCTGGGTAGTCACTCGCGACCACGCTGGCAATGATGGTACACTTTTCTTTTCAACGACTGTGATGAGCTCCCGGTCATTATTTGGTAATGGCTGCGGTATGCAATCTGACTCATTTTCATTCTTCTGTAAAAAGCACAAAAGACAGCATAATTCGATCGCTAAATAAATAACAATTTAGAAGTAGGGAAATATTATAGGTCTCTCATAAGCACACATAAGTGCCCTGATATGAGGTGGTACCCTGTATGGTGCAGTTCTTTTTACATCGAACGCACGTTACCAATTTAGAGCAATGAAAGGTTGGCGTCATGTAACATTCTGTATATTGGATCGCAGGTCAGTTTACGACGACACCCTGCTGACCTGTTACACGACACTTCATGGTGGCTTGGATCTTTGAAGTCCATTAGAATGGATAGGGAAAGACCAACCTGACAGGTGCTATTCGCGCAAAGGTTGTTACCCACACATAAGAATATTCGTACGCTTTCCTTTAACACGATTGGCTACAAGAGGATTCATGCGACAAATATTCGCTCCGTACATGAGATGTATTTTATTTCACCGCATCCCGATTGTTCAAGCAGTCCACATGATTTTTGTATCAATAGTGGTACGTGATTTTATTTGCCATTTCTTTTTTTATGGCATCGTATTGACGTTCTGTTTATATCATATACAGGATTGTCGTCCGTCGTACGCATACATTCGCTCACACCATATACTAAATAATGAGCAAAACCGTGGGCACAGACACTACGTCGCTTCGACTTAGAGCTGAATTGAAACTATGAGCAGTATGATAGAAGGCTGAGAACAGCACGGAAGACTACGGCAAATTGTCCAAAAGCAACAAGTTTTAATAATTGGAAACATTCAGGCGTCTTTTTTTTTTCATCCCCCGTGGAGAATTTTTCATCTCGCGCGCCTCAAAAGCGTCTGGAAATAGTGAGAGCGCCAAACATTCTTTAGAACCCCAAGAATGCAATCAGCATTCCCTTTAGGGCAATCCACAAGACTCCATACCAAGCCTGTGGAATTCATAGTCTTACTCGCGACGAAGCGACGTTGTTGTGCCGCATCAGAATTGACTGCGCGTACACCCCAGTTTGGTTATTCTAAACTGGACGCTGCGCTTCCTGGCTCTGTACCTTCTGGGGTGACATTGGCGACATCGAACATATCATTTGACATTGCCCGCAGTTCGACACTGAAAAAAAAAAAAGCGATGGTAGACAGCCTGCAAAAGAGTGGTCTTACGCACAGGACCTTTGAAAACGTCGTTTTCTCTGGAGGGCCGGCGGCAATCACAGCGCAACGACTGCTTATTGTCTTCCTGTAAGACACGGGGCTCATCGACACCCCTGCTCTCAACTCATAGGAGGCTCAGGCGAAACAATTGCCGGCTACGTATGCCAGGCTAACCCCGCCTGCTGCAACACCACCACCATAACCATGCGTAGCCCAATGAGGAGGAAAAGGTCAAACTAGAAAAAAACAACGATAGAAGTGCTCAAAACACATCAATAGCAAACTTGACGGTCGTCAGGGACGGCGACCACACTTTTATTTGCTACAACTCAATAGAGTGTGACGACGAGTAGGAAAAGTCAGGCTATTGAGCGCATAAAGAAACACAGCCTATCAGAGATTAAGCAGAAGCTCGCTGCACAGCATTCTTTTTACTGCCTTCCACAGCAGCGCACGCTCAATACAATTATGCGCTAAATCTGCTCAATGCTCTTCCAGATGACAAATAAGAGCGCATCCCGAAGATATAAGCACGCAAATACCTCGGCTATCATTCGTGAACTCTGGCCAGTCGGCCGCAATAGCGCGTTCCCCCGCTTACCCGCGTCAGCTCGAGCGATGCAGATAGACATAATTACGTTCGCAAGACTGCTACCCTCCTGTTGTAGAAATTTATTCTTGCGTCAGCAGCTGCCAGGTTTGTTTAAATTTTGTGAATCGACTTACGCTTACTATTGGCGCAAGTACTGAAGTTCGCACATGTGCTACCATTACATACACGCCTTTTTTTCGACTACAGCGCTCGTATTGGCAACGGCGGGCATCGCAGGCTTGCTCATGATCTTACAAAGAGTTCTAACTTTGTGAATACAATTTTTTCGTAAGATCTTTTTACGCCAAAATTTGTTCTGAAGTTCGCTTAGTGTATTCCGCCCCATATAACTAAAATAACAAATAAAGAAAAAAGAAAAGATGCTCGAAGGAGCGACCAGCTGTTTATGGGGTTTTGCATATACAGGGTGTTTCAGCGAACTGGTGTCATCTTGATAATTCGTTCCAAGAGGATCCGCCTTGCGAACTCCTCGGCTAAAATTTGTAAATTGCAATATGGGCCATAGGGTAATTAGTTAAAAACTGAATTAGTCGATTTTTGTTAATAAGTTGATTATGTATTTGAATTTTTTGTGCAAGTAATGTCCGCCTCTTTGAGTAGACCAACCAGATCATGAACTAGAATTGTGCTACCTGTCACAGGCAGCCTTTAGAAAATTTTGAAAGCGTTCGCTGAAACACCCGGTATAAACACTTATTGTTGCCTCATGTGAATGGCGTCATACACGTTTCACTCGTGCTATAGCCATGATTGCAGTGCGGCGTACCTATACATGGGCAATGTAGGCAGCTAATGGTAGGCATGACTCTTACATTCACTTTTTTAGAAATGCACAAAACAGCCCATGTAAGATGAAATTTGCGTGAAAAGGGACTCAGATGACGTAGGGTTGTTATCGAGTATCTATATTTATAGGTGGAATGGGAAATGGGTGAAATGGATTAGCCCTGCAGAGTGCATTTAGTCCTATTGAGGTTTCTTTCCTTTTTTTTTCTTTATCCTTTTTATTTCATGTGATCGTGTTGTTTGGGGGGGGGGGGGGGGGGGGACTTAGGAGAAACTAGCTCTTGGGAGTTGATGCTGCGATATGAAATGTATATAGTAGAAGTGCAGTAATTGTGCTTGATGTTTCGGTGCCTTCGGGAGGGCTAAAATTGTAATATTTTTTTATTATTTCATTCCTCTCGACAATTTTTTTTTGCGCTAGAATGGTGTCATTGGCCGCATGGACGCAAATTGCAAAACATTACTGCAGCTCGTACGCTGTCAGAGAAGTTGATCTGCCGTAGCAGTTTATACTCACGTTCAGTTGTATATGCAGTTGAGCGCCTCTACAACAAACGTCTCAACAACGAAATGACCTGTGTAACGAATGAATCATTCTTTCCCGGTTCTATCGTTAGCTGCGTGGTGCGTGGCTTTTACAATGAAGTGACCTGTATAACGAATGATTCTGGAGGACCCAAGCACTTCGTTATAAAGGCTTTCGTCAAAACGGCCTCTTGTGCTTTTTTAGGGGGGGGGGGGGGGGGGGCGTGCATTAACAGAAATTTCTGCAGATCCAACGCACGTCTTGGGATCTACGTGAAGTGAAGCCTCCGGGAAACGGTTACTCAAATGCTACAGATTCGGCCATTGCATTCACGCGTCCTTGGCGTAAGGGACACGCCCGTATGTACTCTCGCGCACCCGCGCTACACAACGTGACACACGCGGAGATCACCTCAAAGAGCTAGTTGACCTTGGTACGATAAAAGTATACGTGCGATTCTGGCCCAATGGTTACCGCATCAGGCTGCTGTGCTGGGGGACCGAGGTTCGAACGCACCATCGGTCACGTCGTTTTATGCGTGAGCTATTCGGAAAGACAGCGGCAACAGCCATGGTCAGGAAATTCCAGAAGCGATCGTAAAAAAAAAAAAAAAAAAAAAAATCGCGCGCCTGCACTTCATGACTGCCCGTCACGGTTTTTAACCTCGCGCGCTGCTTAACGCCAATTTAAATCAGAGAGGTTTTCCCACGTTGCTATGCCAATCTTTATTACGTGTCTGCGATGCTCGGCTGCAATTGAAAGGAAACAAGAATATCGGAAGAGTGGTAAAGAAAGCAAAAAAAAAAAAAACATGAAAATTTGAGCGAAGTGCAGTTTTTCACTTGCCTGTCAATTGCAAACACTAAGTTGAAGATCGATTCACAAACTTTCGTTCACGTGCACCGGTTATTTTTGTTATTTCATTCGCCTTTTTTCATTGCGCGCATCTTTGTGAGACACCAAGAATACATAGACTTCAAAAAAAGAAAAAAGAAAAAAAAATCTCGTGGCATAACAAATTTATTGCAAAATCGTTCCCAAAATCGCAGCTGGACAGAGGACCTCGCTAACGACGAATATGTAATAAGCATTGCACTGCGCGTCAAGCTCGGCCATTGTTATCTCTTTTGCATCTGCAGTAATAGCTGGAGTTTCACTACCTAAAGCAACAACTGAGCTATGAGAGACAACGTTTTCGCCCACCTCGTGTTCTTTGGCGTGCAACAAAACACTCGTCACATGGGAATTCCTGTGCTCTGCCTTTATTCTAATACAACTACCGTGGCCGGGAGTCTTAAGTAAGATAACAATAGAGTGGTATCTACGGGAATGCTAGTGAAAGACACACCTACAATTGGCTGAACACACGAAAGCTACGCAGAATTAACACTCAGAAATTATACTGGTCTTCTTCACTGCATAAGCTCTAATGATGTGACGAAGCCAACTTAAAGCTTATGCAGCACGGCTGTTGAGTAACGTGACCAAAGCGCGGAATGATTATCGACCGAGCTCACTTGCAATACTTCAAAATAGAAAAAATAGATTAACGGAACCAAAAAACACACAGACACACAGACACCCACACACACACAGACACACGCGCACGCACGCACGCACACACACGCACACACACAAGCACGCACGCACGCGCGCGCGCGCGCAGGCAGGCACTGCTGATTAAACAACCTTTGCCTCGCACGACATATGAGTAATGCAGTAAAACATCAAATTGACTGATACCGAAGTTAAAATGGGGATAATTTTTATTTGTCTTGACGTAGTATTCCCCATTCGAAATTGATAGCTGATGGAATGATCCTTGCACTAGCATGATAATAACTCAAGCGCCATAACGTTCACTCCTGTCTATGCCACGCTTTTCTATATGCCCCGCTTGCGGTGGGGCTGTTCCTCCATTGACAACGTTATCGACCTTACAACATAACATTTGCCCAGAAAAAAAGGGAGAAAAATGAAACTGCTGAATAGTCCTTGCTATGTTTTCCAATGTCAGTGGCGCATATAACAATGTTGTCCTTGAAGCCATTCACAGCTTTTCGGAAGTTGTTAGAACTGGTGGGCAGCTGTTTCGATGGTCGTTCAACCATTTTACGCGATTTTGTTTTTTTCACAGACCGAAAATAATCCCGCAGTTGAACATTAAACATGATGTGGTGTCCAATAGAACATGGTATTTAGCCATTAAATGTTAGCCTGATCGGCCCTGCTAAATTTTGAAAGAAGACAGTTCAGCTTTTAATATTTACCGAGAGAACATTTACGTTTGGACTTCTGCATATACTATATTGTGTCAGGAGTCCATGTGGCTCCAGCGAACCGCAGCCTAAAGTCATTGCATAACCAAACACATGGCTTGACCATCTCCACCGCACTGTGCGCGTTAACTGCATTTGCTACCAGTTTCTTCTTATGGAGAGACTGCCCCTTATGAAAGAACTAATCGATTCTTCGGTATTAATTCATTAACAAAACCTACTGTGGAGGGTCCACTGCGTATAGCTAAAGAAAGTGAGTGTCTTTCAAGACGCACATGCTGAAATTAGTGTATAAAGGAAATACGGGCCCCACCTGTCGGCACCATGCAGCTGGTATATATTGCTGTGTTCCGAGCATCTTTACGATACTGGCTGTTGGCATTGTCCCATACATGGAAGTGTAATATTCGCTCACTCAAAGATTTATATATTCAGGCAAATTCTGTAAACATATGTAGTTTACAGAATTGCAATACTTCCGTTTGTTGAGAACTTACATGATTGTAAAATACATGTTAATTCTGTTTGTTTGTTTTTTCGACAGCGATAACTGGTAAACACTCGAAACGGTGTTTTGTTGTGTCGGTCAGTTCGTGGCGTCCTTTCGGTAATGCCGTCGTCATCAGGCCCCCACGTCATCTTCAGCTTCACATTCGCCATACGGTGAAGCCCACCACCGGCGATCGAACTGACGCCATTGCGGCTATACGCAGTTGCGTGCGGGACGCGCTAACCACTGAGCAATTGCCCAGCTTTCGCGCTTGGTAATTTGTGCGGGGTTTTGTGCATCGCGAGAGGCTCTGAGAGTGGTGACGTCTGCGCATGCACTTCGGAGGGCACAGCAGGCGATATTCTGGCGAATGAACACGACATAGTCCCCATCGCGAAGAGGTTATTTTTAAGAAGATAGCGACATTTATTGAGGAGCAAGCAAGCATGCAATCAAGATGGCGGCGCTCAGTGCGAGAAACTGCTGTTGTCGAAACAAAAAAGTTCAGAGCAGAAGGAATATCTGAATTCTGTTGATTTTGTTTGCTTGTTTCAACTTCTGCAACTTTTGTTGTTTTTTGTAAACGTAAATGCCTGATAAAAAGCCTACTTCGAAGAGACACTAAGTTTAAGAGACACTAACTGGGAGAAATTTTGTTTAAAGTGGTCCTGTATTTGAGTGATGGGAGCATTTATGCATAAACTACGTATTTGAATAGATGAGGCCCCAGCTATAGCTTGCACGTACAATAACACGGACTGGTTCGCATACAGTTTTTGTACTTGCACCGTAATCTCGCCACCAAAGAGAGAAACGGGGTGAAGATACACCAAGCCTGTGAGGAAATTAGGTTAGACTGACTTCTAAAAGGGCGTGCGTTTGCTTCTCAACTACTTACAAACTTTGTGTGTGCGTGTGTGTGTGTGTGTGTGTGTGTGTGTGTGTGTGTGTGTGTGTGTGTGTGTGTGTGTGTGTGTGTGTGTGTGTGTGTGTGTGTGTGTGTGTGTGTGTGTGTGTGTGTGTGCGTGCGTGTGTGCGTGCGTGCGTGCGTGCGTGCGTGCGTGCGTGCGTGCGTGCGTGCGTGTGTGCATGTGTGTGACCAGGCAAGAAACGTGATATACTCTCGTTCAAGCGAAGAGTATGACAGTCGGACGAGGAATGCACTCACGGTGTCAGATTCAGTTCATACTGTTAGCTTTGTGTACTATGAAACAAACAAACTAACATACTTCTACTACAGTGGTAGCAAGCATTGAGTGCATGCGGACTGTCGAAGGCAATATCTCAATCTCATGAAGGATACCGGCTTACGGTAGCTACGTGCGAGATGGTGGTATATGTTGAAGATCAATGCCGACAGGCGCCGACGGGGAGGAGAAGAGAAGAAAAGGAAGAAGAGGGTCACGAGCAATAAAATGAATGAATGGAATGCTTGGGCTAGGGCTCGGGTCTTTATTACGCGACAGTGCACAGGTAACGATGACTACTTAAGTTGTCACGGTGGCGAAGGCAAGGGGTGCCTGTGAAATTACCCGGCAGGTTGATTTCACAAGAGGCCTAAGGCTTGAAATTTTGGTGCGGAATAAAGCAGCCGACATGGTACAAATTAATAGGGAACTTTCCATCATGCGGTGTCAAGGTTCAAAGAAGCTGCTGGATAGACCCGCCATGGTCTACAATTATTGTGCTGATCGATTTGGGAAATAAATTGATTGATTTGAGGCTACAGAGTTCGGCTGCTGACCACGATTTCATGGTTCACGTGAAAGCAGCGAAATTGTGTGTCATCAAACGCAAACGTGGCTGCATTCTCAAACGTGGCTGCATACCATCCCGTACAGAGCATGGTAAAAAAAGAAGGGGGGGGGGGAGCGGCTATGTATTAAAGTCGCAATCTAGCTGTAGTGAGGGGGCTCTAAATTAAATCGGAGCATTGTTTTGTACCCGTTGTTTAACGTGTACGTAATATTTGGTACACAAACATTTTGCATTCGGTCCCATCGGAATGCGATCGCCGCGGCCGGGAATCAAGCCCGCGACCTTGTGCCGAGCTGCTGAACACCCACTCAGTCACCGCGGCGATTACGGCATGACTGCTTCTACAAACACCGCGATTAAGCAGTACCGTGGTGGGCAAGTTATCGTTGCGTAAATTTTACCCTCGTTGTCTAGTGCCGTAGAGAGCGGCGAAGTATTCCACCCTGTTGAATAACGTCCGGAAGCGTGCTCCGCTCAGCGGCCTAAACCTCTCGCAATGTCGTCGATGCCCCTTGAGCAGTCTCAAAGTGCCCACCGGTTTTAAAACTGCGCCGGCTTATGAAAGCGCGTCTTCCCATCGCGGCGCGCGCGCAGTGCGCGCCGAGAGACGAGGGGGCCGTGCCCAAAGGGTCGAGGAGGGAGGCGCGGCGAGGGAGGCGAGGCCGGGAGGAGCCGCGGGGGAGAGGGGGCGCAATGGCGAGGAGCCGCTACTAGAGTCCCATCCGGCGCGCTTAGGAAGGAAGGAAGCACCGGATTGGCTCCGGAGGAAATTCCGCCCGGCGCCGGGGGCGCACAACAACGCCGCCGACGCGAGTTGAGCCCGACCGACGGCAGCGACCGCGGCCGGGACCCCTCGCGGCTGCCGGCACCACGCACGCTGACGACGACGCCCCCGACCAGCGCGTGGTGAGTACGTCGCACGGAGCGCGTGCGGATCGCGAGCCGCGGTCCGAGATGTGCTCGCTCCAAGGTTTTGCCCTGGCGCCGTTGTCGATGGGTGAACGTGCGTTTTCGACGCCGAATTGCGTGACATTCGGAAGCTCACCGTCGTTGCACGAGGTCAGTCGGTCATCGCTGGTTCAGCGTCAGCCGTGTAGTAGCCCTGCTCTGAGCTATAGTTAAAAAATTGTCCCGAAGTTCGACTCCCTCCACCTGTCAAAGGAAGCATGTAAGTACTTTGCCGAGAGCGCGCCGTCTTTGGTTGTTCAGGGCACGAAGGAAAACATAAACGCGCCCTAAGCATCCTCAAAGATGACAAAAAATATTATTTATTACCGCTGATGTATTTTAAGTGGCAATATATTTGCACGTCTGTTTTACCTCTCACAAATTTGCACAGCATGCAACATAGAGCAGTCAGTCATGTGCGTGATTCACCTAAAACAGCCATGTGTTTGTTTGAACCCTTTTGGCACGTGTAATTACTTCTGACCGTTATAGACGCCAGAGCTAAGATACTGCATATATATATATATATACATATATATTCGAATATATATAATATATATTCGGGAAAATTTAGAGATACTTACGGTAGGGAGGCATTGGCAGTAGCCGTGAATATGGCGCAGCCTGTCGCACCCGAATCGCACAAGTAAACAGCGAAGACAAAGAGAAGAAGGTATATTTTAAGAAACTTGTATATCTGAGGAATAAGCAGCGTTTCAATACCGCCTCGATAAGTTGTGACAAGTGAATTTCAGTCACTATTTACCGTAGATGTTATCGAGTCTTAAAAACGTTTTATGTACTTGAACTGAACCTTTTAGACTGATGTCATGACATATACGTCATGCAAGTGCGCCGTCTATTCTTGATTTGTTTTCTCACGGTTCAGAACAGCAAATGACGCGATTGAAACAATTACAATAATAATTTGTCCATTTTTATCGCGAGACATTTGGGTCGGCATCGGCCATTCAGATCTGGTGAAGGATGCTTGCTATCACAAATCAGCTCATAGAATCAACATCTCGCGTGAACGGATGATTGAAAATTTGATGGCACGTGACGGTAAGGTTGTATGCGTCTTTTCCTATTAAATGCGATGAATGCTTCTCCTGTATAATCTCTTCTTGAGGTGAAGCGAGCGACCTGAGATACATTAAAGAAATCTCCTTTTTGGCGTTTCTTCTTGGAGGGAGTTCCTGCAGTTATTCGCGCTATAAGAACATCTTCAAATATCTTATACAGCGGCATACGCACCTTGGTACTGCGCATTCCTCAATAGACACTGGTGCGAAGCATGAGGTGGTGACTGAACAAAGATGGAACTGTCATGTTAAGCTCGACAACGTCATACAAGTTTAGGCAGAACATATCTGAACCTTCATGAACTATCAAGACTCGTGCAAATTAAAACGAGCGCAAGAAAAATATTACTGTTCGCGCTACACTTGTTTCGGCAGCGCCAGGAATCAAATGTATGTTTAAAAACAACGTAGCCGTTGCACCTGACTCGCGAATGTTCGTAATAACAATACCAAAATAGCGCTTCATGCGGCTGGCGAGCGTATAGTTATGATCACTGGGGCTGCGATTAACGGTGTTTTACTGTGAGACAGGTAGAGAACAGGGATATTGAGATTTCTAAAGACCACATACATTTAGTCAAGATCACTTCAGTGGTATTCAGTCATTATATTCTGAAAAAGAAATAAGCATGGTTATTATTGCGGCGTGGCACTTACATGGCGTTCAATTACGCAACAGCACTGGCGGTTAGTCGCGATTGTCTGTCTTGTCATTTTGGGGCTGCGTTCGCGCTTTAACATGTAACAGATGGAACGAAGTGATAAGAAAGGGGCTCTGATACATTAATACTTCACTCGTACCGTATGACTCGGTAATCTGAAAATGCAGACGCTAACCAGAATTAGATGCCATCGCGAATGCATCCCATATTTTTCCATGCGATCACGCACCATGCTTTTGCTGTGGCATCAGTATGTCACAGTCATTATGAATAATTCTAGTCAAACATTAACGTTTCCTCTGAAAGGATATAAAAACACCGAACACATGTGTAATCTCTTCTAAAAAGAGCATTGCAGGCTGCTAATGTATTTGGTAGCAATTATGCGTAATGCTCTGTAACGTAAAAAAAAAATCGAGAGAGAAAGAAAGCATGCCACAACGATTGAGTCCAAATAAGCACTTGCTGTTTTGAGTAAACCCCCAAATAAAGCTATGAATAACTTCCCGATATACAAGGTACTCTTGCTTCTTTTTTATGCGTGTTTGACGACAAGGGAGTTAGGGTAATGATAAATTGGGCAATATCATGCTGGTTCATAAATTTAACAAAAGCGCAGATTTGCAACATGCAGCTCTGTAACGCTCACCCACACACTTTTCCCGTTCGTTATGCATCATAACGCATGGAGGTCTTGTAGGGATACATATCTCTGGCGACATGTTTGCGACCTGTGAACTGCTACCGCGATGTTGTCTGTTATTTGTCACTGTTAACACACAGACTAAAAGATATCGTAAAAAGAGATCTACGTTTGTGCAACGTATTCGCATACGGCAGCGCCAGTATAATGTAACGATTTTTTTCGTCCACTGTTCCGTTTAGTAACCCTTCAATCTGACCAGCCGATTGTCTTTATATGCACCGAGCGCCGCTCGAGCCAATGAATAAAGGCGAAAATGAACACAACTGGATTAGGTTCACTATATTGTTTCAGCTCAAGGGTGCCAGGAGCAGGAGCCGCAGTATACAGCAGGCCGGCACGACCTTTATTGTTCCCTGGCCGCCGTGTTTCTCAAAACCAGTGTCACGTACTTGCCGCAAACTGCCATACTGCTGCGCAACAAATGCAGCCAGCCGCAGGCTCCGCTCTACGTTACTTTTTACGAATACTAATAGATATAGTTAGCAGATGTCCTATCGCTGCTTCACAAAGGTGAAGCGAGTGCTCACTGTAGGTGACGAAGGAGGTGCAAGGGCGCCGAGACACACCAAGTGCGCGTGCAGCATCTCAGTGTAAAGGTTTCGAAATAAATTTGACGTCACTTTTTTACAGCTTTTAAACATGACCACACTACTGCATAGGTGGCGTCTCTCATTTCCACGAGAGATATGCGCTTTCGGAGGAGTAAAGTGCAATACTTGCTCGCTACATTGGGCACGCTAGTGAAACATGGATCGTCATATGAACCAGCAGGCGTGAATTACGCTTTCGAGGGAGCAAAAGAAAGGCCGCAGCTCGTTTCTTCGTAGTTTTACGGCCTGCAGACCGCCGCCCATCACCTTTGTGCGCCCCGGAGAACGAGCCGGAAATGTGCATCCTATTGTGACGGTGTCGATCATTCGCCCTTCTCATTTCACACGAGCGGTCCGATAAGCGAATGAAGCGTTTTCTTTTACGCCCTGTCGCAAGAAAGAGGCCGGTGGAGTGGGGGCACCCGAAACACAGACGAAATGCAAAAGAATGTGAATTTAGCCTTTGCTTGAAAAGTGACGTTCGCCTCTCGCACTTGGTACACGAACACATCCAACAATTGGGCGAACAGTGAATTTGTTGCTGCTCGGCGCCCTTCCAGCCCGGGTAACACGGCGGAAGTATATAACGTGAGGCGGGCAACGCTGCGCGCGTGTTATGCGAGCGATAAGCACGCCATCGAAGGCACGTTTTTTTTTTGTTTTTTTTTTCCATTTCCGGTTCTAGAAATGCGGATAAGCGGTGCGCATCGAGACCGTTCCCCACCGACTGCGAACAGCGACGCGACGGGGCCATAGCGCGGCTTGGTTATAATGACGTATGAAACCGGGCTAGCGTTGGCCATGATGAGACAACTGACGAAGTTCGAGAATCTGAATAAATAAATTTTGGTCATTGCGAGACATTGGGCCTGAGAGATGATTTCTTCTCGTGCATGCTTGATGACGGCTCAGAGGCATAAGGCGCAGGGCATCACAAAACACGCACGTAAAAAATCTATGTATGTATATTTATAGTGAAAGAAAGAGCAATGCTGATCGTTTGAAATAGGTATTTGGGAAGTAGCCCTACAACGTCCTTGGTTGTTCTGTCTTGTGTTTCAGCCCTGTTTTATAGTTACTGGCCTCTTTCGCATCATAGTGTGCATAAGAACGTCACTGAATATGAAAGCAACGAGTGACAGAAGTATCAAAGCAAAACACACACACGCACTAAAAATAAAATAAAAAAGAGAAAAACGTCCAAGGAAGATTGGAGCTGAATTCCCGAAGATTTACGCTCGTATTTTCCACTGGCCGGCCGCCTTCGGTAATAACATTTCTAGCATCATGACAGGACAAAATTTGTTCTTATGAACAATTCTAGAGTGATAGCCCTTTGTTAATAGGGGCCCTGTTGTCACACGGTTGACCGAGTGTCGCCGAGCTCACCTGTACTGCGCCGGCGCTAAGAAGTTGGAGGGCAGGGAGAAAGCAAAACAGGCACCTGCATCTGCTAAACAGTCACGTAATGACTTTATGAAAGCTGGAGAAGTTAGCCTGGCTGCATGCAGGCCCGTCATGCTACTCTAGATGAGAAACAGGTCGAAGATGACGCGACACACATTTCATGAACACGCACACACAGCACACGAAAACATACCCAAGCTATTCACGAAAAGGTGTTTCATACAGGCGTAAATAGTGATGGGCCGCTTCCGTATCCTCTGATCATCCAAGACATAGTATAATAATTTGTTTGGTGTCTGAGGACTGCTCCGGCATTTGCAGTTTTTTGGGGCTACGTGAGCGGGTTTCGTTTTTCCCCTGGTATCCATATATTGTTCGTTATTCGCATGTCTTCGCTGGTCATTTGTTGGGTCTAGAACGCGTGTGTATTAGCAACTTGTGCGTACTCTGTTTTTCTTTTGAAACGAGCCCGCATAACATCCACACATGAACAACCCGCCGTGGTGGCTCAGTGGATATGTCGTTCTGCTGCTGAGGTATAGTGGTTTCTATTCCCGGCTGCGGCAGTCGCATTTCGATGGCGCTGGAATGCAAAATGGTCGTGTATACTTAGATTTAGGTGCACGGTACCCCAGGTGGTCAAAACTAACCTGGCGTGCTACGGCGTCTCTCATAGCTCATGTGTTGCTTTGGCAAGTTGAACCTCACAATTTAATTTCTTGGCGCATAAACAGTCCCCAGTACACTTGCCTATAGCGCGGGAGCGGTGTGCGGAAGCATGCGTTTGTGCCGTTCAGTGGAGGTCGCTGAGTAGCGTCAATTTCCTTCTCAGCGAGTGGTGCAGTGCGCAGTCGCGCTACAAAGACAGCGGCTGCAGTGAGCGATAAGTCACGCGAGGCGATAAGGCACGCCATCAATTTCCATTTTGGCGAATGCCGAGGCTCGCTTGGCCTAAAGCGTAGAGCTTCTACTAAAATTACTAGAGAAAACTCTGACGCCGCGATCGTTCAGCTAGCATGGGAATTATGGTTAGTACATGGATTTGACGAAACTTCGTGCTTGTGGCTTCAAACATTCCTGCGGCTTTATTCCTGCGGCTTTAGCAGATCGAGCTGCGCTTTGTCTGCCTTTATTGGCCTAAATTTTGAAGCAATCCTACATCTCGAAACGCAGAAGGCAAGGAGACTTTGCGCACATATAGAATTATTGGAAATTGTTGGATATAAAGCGCATTGTTTTGTTGAAAATGAACAATTTGCCAAGTCACAAGGTCGTTTGAAACCACAAGGATGAAATTTAGGCAAATCCTTGTACTAAGCATGATTCATATGCTGGTTGAGCCGCCATGCTTGCAGCTCCCATAGACACAATAGAGCCACAGTTCCCTCTAGTAATATTTCTAGGAAACTCTTGGCCAATATATAGGGCGGTGTCGCTGATGAAATAGAGCAGTTAAATCACCAACTTAACGCAAAACTATAATGCATGGCTGCTTGCATACGTTGTGAAAGTCCAGTACTAACTTCTGACACGAGCAATTCCACCTGTTGAAAGGCAAAATAGCAGCGGCTGGATGAAGCTTACAACACAGGCTTGAAGAAAGTGGAAGTGACCAAGCAACGGTCAAATGTCCCGACAACATCACCTACTGGGCTTGAATAAGTGTACAGTGTATTGGACAGTGACTCTGCAATGCCAGAAATACATTTTCTGGCTCGTGGGCGCTGCTGGCAACCTCATAGAACCTGTGTCATAGCAACCAGCCCACCATAGGAGCCTCTACTCCGTAGATATATACAAGCTCTCCATGGAGGGCATCGACACCATTGGTGACCAGGGCCGGTATTTTGTAGCGATGCCTTTAAAGTAATAATGCCTTTTCGCGCTTATCGCGCTTTGTCAGTGGTCGGAGCGACGGTCCGCTCACGATATCAACGTTGATAACGCGAGCGGACCGTCGCTCTGACCACTGACAAAGCGCGATAAGCACGAAAAGGCATTATGACATTAAAGGCATCGCTACAAAATACCGGCCCAGATCGCCAACTTCTTGCAACAGTCGCCATTAGGTGCAACACTGAAATCAGATGAAGTATTGATAAAGCAACAGAGTAGCTCGCACGACTGCTTTTTCTTTACCGAGCAAAGCGGATGACAGCATCTGTAATGATGAGTGCGGGGCGCGCAACTTTCCCAAAATCAAGCATTGGAATTGAATGAAATGGTTTTGCCCGGAATGCAGATGAGCCAAGGAGAACTAAACAGTCTATATCAGGAACGAAGTTCGAAGCTGGGCTAGTTTGTTTGCATTCAACATGGCCAACAGTGCACACTGAAGGGAAAAGAGGGAATCGCAACACAGGCGCTGTTTCAACGATTTTCAGCGCATGTCTGTTTTACTTGCCCCATCACTTCACCATTTCTCACGTTGAGTCTTTTTCGGGGCTGCCAAATGTAGTGGTAGAAAGACGTAGCACATGTTGCAAACCAGTCCTTCTCGAAGCTTCATAAATACACATACAGGACGATCTCAATAAACTAACAAATGATGTAAGCAGAGGGTCATGTGAGTTACTGAGTCGAAAACAAAAACCATAGTGCTTAAAGCGTAAAACAATGTCGGTTGAACGTAAAGGCTAATTAAATACCATGTTGATTGAAGACAATTTGAATGAATGACAATGATTGAAGACAAGGGAGTAAATTGGGCTACTTGAGTACGATGAAGCGCGATATACGGGAAAAAGGAAGGGGAGACAGACGGGACAAGCGCTACTAACAACTGTGAACGTTTATTGTAAAATGTCGCTGCATCAGGACAATGCGCGCGTGCGCCCAAGACACTCTGATACCAGCGACAAAAAAAGAGCAGGCGCAAAAAACAAGGCGAAACGGCAAAAATTACATACAACGCGTGAAGAGATTCTATTGTTACAATGGTGAAGAGATCATGTACGTGAAAAGAAAACGCCTTTTGTAACTCCTGATGGGCTTTACCAGTTCAAGGTCATGCCTTTCGGTCTGTGTAATGCCCGAGACACATTCGAGCGAATGATGGAACTTCTGCGTCATGAGTTAGAGTGGTGTACATGCTTGTGTTATTTAGACGACGTAATTGTGATGTAATATGGCAGCGCACTTCGATACAAGGACGTAACACAGTGGTCAAACACGAGCGCTGTACTGTGTTACGTCCTTGTATCGAAGTGCACTGCCATATTACATCATGATTAACCAACTAGCCCACTAGTATGTCTTAAGACATATGTGTTTTTGCCTGCGTTTGATACACACCTCGAACACCTCTCAGCAATTCTTGGCGTGTTCCGCAATGCCGGACTTCAGCTGAGTTCATCGAAGTGCCGTTTTGGCCATCGCCGCATTACGATCCTTGGCCATATTGTGGACGCTGCCGGCATACAACCTGACCCAGAGAAAATTCGAGCCGTGAAAGATTTCCCCGTGCCCTAAGACTGCCATAGATGTTATCAGCTTTGTGGGACTCTGCTCCTATTTTCAAAAAAAAAAATTAAATTATGGGGTTTTACGCGCCAAAACCAGTTCTGATTATGACGCACGCCGTAGTGGGGGACTGCGGAAATTTTGACCACCTGGGGTTCTTTAACGTGCACCTAAATCTAAGTACACGGGTGTTTTCGCATTTCGCCCCCATCGAAATGCTATTTTCGCTGGTTTGTGAAGAAGTTTCCAGTGATTGCGAAACCACTCACAGATCTTCTTAAAACAAGACTCCCCTTTTACCTGGGGTCCTGCACAAGCCACAGCTTTCTGCGAGTTAACTACACTCTTCACAACGCCTCCCATTTTGGCCCACTTCGACCCATCAGCCCAAACCGAAGTCCGCACTGACGCGAGTGTTTACGGAATAAGCGTTGTCTTGGCCGAATCAACGTGGAGCGAACTACGTCATCGCTTATGCCAGGAGGCTGCTGTCCACATCGGAGCGAAATTACTCAATTACAGTACGTAAGTGTCTCGCTCTTGCACAGGCACTCGCAAAATTTCGCCCTTATCTATTTGACCGACCGTTCACAGTAATTTCCGACCACCATGCTCTCTGTTGGCTCGCCTTTTTGAAAGATCTTACAGGCAGACTCGCTCGGTGGGCACTGCTCCTGCAAGAGTATATACCTACACGGTCGTATACAAGACCATGTAGACCATGTATACTGCACAAAGATGCGGACTATTTGTCCCGCTATACCCTGTGCTGCGGCCGACTGTGACGCTTCGCGCACTGAATCCCTTGATTGTGTCTTTTCCGTGAGCCAGTTTCTTAACACCGCTGACGAACAGCGTCGGGATGCCTACTTAAGAGAAATAATCGAGCGCCTGGAATCCTTTCCCAGCGACGCCTCTGTGCGCATGTTCACCCTGAAGGATGGTACCTTATTTTGGCGTAATGTGTATCCTGACGGTCCTGATCTTCTCTTATAGTTATACCATACCACCTGCGCTCCACAGTTCTTCGTGAGCTTCACGACGCCCCAACCACTGGTCACCTTGGTGTTGCTCGCATAAATGACCGCGTTCGCCGTCGTTTCTATTGGCCTGGCCCAGCCCGCTCATTGCGGCTTTATGTCAGCGCCTGTGAGCTCTGACGACGCCGAAAGACACCGTGTACGCTTTATGCTGGGTATCTTCTACCCATCGACGTTCCACCTGAGCCCTTCATCTGTGTCAGCTTGGACCTTCTCGGACTCTTTCCTTCATATGCTTCAGGAAACAAATGGGTTGCCGTTGCTACCGATTACGCGACGCGCTACGCAATGGCATGAGCGCTGGCGACCAGTTGTGCTACAGACTTGGCGGACTTTCTCCTCCGACGTAATTTTAGTGTATGGTGCCCCACGTCAATTGTTGACTGACCGAGGCCGTATGCTTCTGTCGAAAGTCATCGACCATTTGCTGCGCTGCTGTTCCACGCACGTAGAGCAGCATATAATTCCTCCCGCGACGACACTGCTGGATACTTTCCCTTTTAAGCGAAAGTTCATAGGCTCACTTGTGTCGGGGTCGGTGTACGAGTACGCGGTATCATCATCAGCATTGGCTCGAGCGTCGTCTTCTTCCGCAGCTGGCTCGTTGGCGCCCCTCGAGTTGCGCTCGTGGCCGTGCTCTGCACGCGCTCGTGCCACTGCTCCCGCGTTCGTCGTCGTCGTCGTCTTCTTCCACAGCTGGCTTCGTTGTCGCTCATCATTCCAGCGTAGAATTTCACTTCTCATCTGTCGTCGTAATGGGAAGGCTGCGTTTACGGGGGTATGAGCCATTGCTTAAGGGGGCATGAGCCATTCGTTGTCTTACGTGACGGACAGATTTATTTTTGAAGTAATTTCATTTCGAGGAATCGCAAGCGGCAATGGCAGGCGAATGCTGCTAACCACGCCACCGAGCAAACTCGAGACATCGAACAGAAGCGAAAATAGCGACGAGCAGAGAACCGTACAGCGCAACGAAAGGAAAAGTTGCACGAAACAGAAGGAAAAGTTGCACGAAAGGGAAGGAAAAGTAGCAGGTCAGGTAAACACACGACAACCTTCGCTTACCCCCATTTTCGCGACAGGGGAAAGGCTGGTGATTTTTTACCTTTTGTTCTGACGTGAACCGACTTTACCGTTGCACACATTTCTTCCTTCCCCTGCAACTTCGAGTAGTGAATGTGCACTCGATGCCATTGCCCGGACTGATTACGCATGGTAGATAGCCCGTAGTAGGCTTGCTGCTTCCCAAGACAATCAGAAGCGCCTTTACGAACAGCGACACCGCGACGAACATTTTGCTCCGGGTGCCCTCGTGCTACTCTGGTACCCCGCCTGACGTGTGGGTCTTTCTGAAAAGCTCCTCGATCGCTACCCGGGCCCATACCGCGTCCTTCGACAAGTGACTGACGTCACGTACGAGATTGTGTCTGCCAGTCCCACTACATCTTCTGTTCCATTGTCCAGCGACTTCGTCCACGTTTAGAGCATTACGACCCTTCCTCTGCTGTGGGTCCTCAGTGCTTGTGCGGGCTGACCCACTCAAACTTATAGAGCCTTATAATTATAGAGCTCAGGGGTCGATCACGGATGTCGAAAATGTCGCTGTAGGAGGCCAAAACCCGGCAGAGAGCGTCGGCCTGGTCAAGCGAAAGGTCAGATCCAATCATATTTCGAGAAATGGTGTCATCAGAACTTGGTGACCGGGAAACGTCAGCTTCTTCAGGAGCAGTTATGGCGACAACCTTGACGTCATGCTCTTGACAACCTTGATGTTATAGAGCCAGTCGTCGATATTGAGAGTGTCTGTGCCACGAAAGGTTCCAAGATAACGGGGCTGCGACAAGATGACGAAAAGCTTGGTCGTTGATGCTGAAGTCAAAGCGCCGCTCTGTACCCATGGCCGAAGGTAGCACGAGTAGCGCCTGTGACGTGTGTCTGTGTATCTTCTTTGTAATTGTGCCTTCGCGATACAATATGTCGTTATGCACTGTGGAGTTCCGTATTGATTTGAATTATACCGCCCCTGCCCCCTAATGTTACGGAGAAGACAGTACGGGGGAATATATTTAAAAAGACTATTTAGAAGTACTATTTACATAGCAAATTTAGATTGAACATGGTACTGTGGCAAGCCAACCATGATCCAGCAGCCAACGAGTAGCATCTTCGTTCAAACTCGAGTGCAGTGTCCCGGAGTTTGCCATATCAGTGCAAACTGTCAATGATGATGAGATACACGGGCGTACTGAGAAAGTGTTCGATACGGCACAAATTTTATAGTATATGGTGTTTGGCCTTCAAAGAATCATGCACCGCAGGCATCAGTGTGCGAGCAACGCACAGAGGAGACACGGACCGCAGCCGCCAGCGCACGTAGCAGCAGCGCCAGCGCCTCGTGCGGGGGCATGCTGGAGGCGAGCAGCGCGTGTCCGCTCGGCGACTTGGGCAAAGTGGTGAAGCTCGAGGAGTGGGCCGCGGCGGCCGCGGCCCCGCCGGGCGCCTACCGCTACCCGCACCACCACCTGCACCCGCCGACGCCGCAGCCTGGACCAGCACCGGCTGGCCGACAGGTGGGCCGCTACGCCACCAGCGCGGGGGTGCCCGGGGAGCCGACACTCAAGGGCTCCCCGGGTCCCGTGGACTCCTCATTGTTGGCCAGCTTCAGGGACAGGTGAGCCCCACTCAACGTTTCCCTTTCGGCAACTGATCTACATTAGCCAAAGGGCAGCACCCGTACACGAGCATGAGAAGCGACAGTGCAGTGCCGTTCCCCTCGCCGCGCACCTGGTTTAATGTACTTGGTCACATGGGCAACATTGTAAGAATGGCTTCTATGTCGTACGCCAATAACCTATCAGTGACACGCCATGCAATGGGAAATAACGGCGTTTTTTTTTCTTTAGTCTTCGTAAATAATGATGCATTGGCAATAGCTGTAGGACTTCGGTGCTCGAAAGACAACTTCTAGGCTTCATTTCTATACTTCCTTTCTATGGTTCTTGCCCGTGCTTGAGGACGTCTATACTTCCTCTCGGGGGATTGTATGGACGCTTACTCTGCCCGCTTTTTATATTTCGGTAAGTGCATTCTTCTCATGGAGGATTGGTTATGGGGTGCGAGCGGCCGAGCGCAGAAACGTGCCAGAGGCACCGGTACTCTTTCAACCAAACCGCCGCTCTGTAAGATTTGTGTGCTGCCCACCACAAACGCTGAACTTCCACCCAAGCTCGCGCTCTTCTACAGAACATGCAATTGCCGTAAACTGTGTCTACACCCTTCTCCGTTTTTCCCTGACGTATCTTAATTTCCTAAGTTCACTTCATCCTGTGTTCTTTTATTCCCCTGTTGGTCCTTGCGGACTCGCTGCGTGATCGCCATATGTCCACTGCTTCCTTTCGCCTTCTCTACCTGTTGCGCTTCTGCACAGTTTCCATACGGTTACAGCGGCCGTTAACGCCATCGCTCAGACCAACCGAAAATTTAGGCTGGAAACGAAACTAATATTTGCTATTATACTAGTAAAATAAAATAAACAGTATAAAATGCGCGAGAGGGAGAGAAGAAACATCCTTGTTAAGCACCCAGTGCTTTGCCTTGTATCTCCGGGACGGCCCTGATATGGTCCATATCTTATGAAACTGTAAAATATTGGAGACCAATAAGGATGCTCCCCTGCGGCGTAATTACATGTTGGTGATGCGTGACGATGGCCTAAGATATAGTGGAGTTCTGACTAACGGCTGTCACTTGTGACTCATCTAATGCGAGGTAAAGCAAAGAACCGAGTGTCATGTTGCTGCCTGCATCCTCAGCGACATTGTCTGTCTTCTAGGCGCGTGTAGGCCTAATGCGATCATGGTTGGTCGTGCGCAGGTACTTGGGTGCTTCGGCTCCCCCCTTCGGGGGCATGGGTCCGTTCCTGGGACCACCGCCACCCCCGCACTTCCTGGGCTCCGCGGCCGAGTCCGCGGCCTCCAAGGGCACCTCCGAGGTGGCACGAAGACCCGCGGGCCGTGGATCGGCATCGGCCAGCCCTGCGAGCCCCGCTGGAGGATCGTTGGCCCCTCCACACGTCACCAGGCCCGCACTGCCACCCACCGCAACTTCGGCTGCGGGGACAGACAAGAGATCTTTTGCAGCCAATGAACCTTCGTCCGGTGAGTAGCATTTCCACTGTCTCTGGCTCACGCGATGTGACGCACGCACGTCGGCTGTTGTACTGAATGCCATACGTTACATCTCGGGTGCTTGATCTGGATGCTTCTTCAACTCGACGCAGACAGAGACACGTAGCACCCACCCAATAACCAGTATTTGCCGGCACATTTTGGATGTTCGGGTTTCTCCTCGTGTGGGCTTTATTACATTTATCCGCGTACCGTAAAAAAAAAAAAAAAGACGAACAAAAACTGCTTTTGTTTGATAGTAGTGAGTACAGTCAGCCTTATAGGTTACAATTTACAGTTTATACTCTGAACAATACTTTAAAAAGTAATTCCTATTAAAATGCATGTCTTTAGATATAGTACATCGTAATTCGCCCGCTGAATCACGAATTTCAATCTCAGTATTCAACACACACCAAGGTCTAATATTTGGTGTAAATAATCAACTACGGCATACTTTGTGTCTCTGGATGTGCTTCGAGTTACCGATTGGGCTTCCGCAGAATGATTTGCCATATTCTGTATCCCTGTGCTTGGAGTTCTAAATTCGGCCCCACTATGAGATATGCTATCCTCTTGCTTTGCTCAGATGGCAGAGCGATGACCCGCTGCGGTGACTTAGCGGCTATGGTGCTACGCTGTTGAACACGAGGTCGCGGGTTCGAATCCCCGACCGCGACAGCCGCATTTCGATGGGGGCAAAATACACGATGACTAGTGTATATAGATTTAGGTGCACGTTAAAGAACTCGAAGTCGTGAAAATTATTCCAGAGCCTCCACACTACGGCGTGCCTCATAATCATATGCATGGTTTTGCGCTTAACACCCAAGAATATAACCTTTTTTTTTTTCAATGATAAAGCGATCGCCCCGGAAAAGCGTTGGTAACGGGTTAAATCGCCGGAGCAAGACGAATTTCGTTTCAACTGCAAAGTTTTCTCTCTGAGAAACCCGTATGTGGTTCCTTTGATGATTCGTGCTACAGTCGGGTGGTTGACAATTTGCCCTTTCCCAACGAAGAATGCTGCCGTTGACATTTTTAATTTGGCCCGTACTAATAATTTTCATGGGGAAAGACGACTGCAGTTTATTGGCACAAACGCGTGGTGTAGTTTACCATGAGAACTGAAAATGTCAGAAAACCTTACTTCGGCAATAAAAACAAACAAAAAGTAACAGCTCCCGTAAGCATGATGCACAACTTTAATTTTGTCTTCGTTTCCGAAGTTTCAGCTGTATTCCGGATATTTTCCGTGACATTTACTTTTCCGTGATGTGCCTATACCGTTTTTTTTTATTATATGGTATTTAGGCGATGTTGTCGCCTTTAATTGGCGCCGGCTACTCTTTTTCACATAGAGATATGAAAAAAATTTAAAAGAACTACAAAAAGAACTAACAGTCGACTCCAAATCCCATTAACACAAAGTCCATTCACATAAGTACACTAATGCCACACTAATACTGAAAGTCAACTCAGAAACACAGCAACACAGTTACTTCTCCATGATTGCATTCTTGTTTGTTCCACGCTGTATCCACTTACTGTTGTTCTTCACTTCTTCACAATTATCGTCAATGATGCTAGCGTTATGTGCTCATATTCGGTTGCTGACACGTCTTATTTTGTAATAATGATGATATTATTTTAATTATACTCACATTGGTTACTACATGCATGCTGGACATTGTACATGTTTTGCCTGCATGTAATTAATTGTAAACTTGGACCCATGGCTAGTGAATGACAATGGGTCTAAAAAGTGATGTATATGTTCTAAAAAATTATGAAACTGAAAAAAAAACAAATTTACAGACCTGCACGTGTGATCTCGCGGTGACGTAATTCTCTCGGCGATCTACGAGGTTCTGAGCTTTTACGTTGATTACCCTCTCATTGTATTAATGAAGATAAATGTAAGATCTACAGGTAAGAAATACGTTAAGCATAAAAATAAATTAGCGCGTCTTCCCTTCATCGAGGGAGATTTTGTGAAAGCAATGGTAATGGTGCGAAGAATTGCAGGGGAAAAATTAATCTGACACCTTTATACTAGTTAAAGAAACGTAAACGAGTTAAAACTGAAATATTAGCATGTGTGGCATAAGAACACTATAAGCAGTGAACTTGAGTGACTCGCCCGCCTACAAAACAAAAGCCGCCTGCGTACATTTCACGACAGAATTAAGCAACCGAACAAAAACGCTGAATTTTATTCTATTTAGCACATAGGCTGGAAATGAGAGCCGATTGCAGCTGCAGCAGTTCGAGGCTACCTGAGGCACTGCGGCGTCGTTGCTGCAGTACTACAATACCAAGCAATGCGAACATGTCTTGACATGTTGTTTGGAAGTGTGCTTCACCCTCATGACATGGTGCATTTACTGGCAGTGCAGTCAAGCTGAACTAAGGGCTACGGATATCTTGCGACCGAACCAGACTTTTGAATAAAGTTGCTCTTGAGGTGTGCTCACGTGGATAATAGTGTGCAGGGGTGGACTGACGAAACAGCTGAGCGAATCCTTAGACGCCTTCACATGGGTATTTCTCCACCTCGGACCAGTTGCGTCTATGTCGGTGGGAGTACAAGATACGCTAGTAGAACATAAGATTGATCCCTTCATATCATCTGCCTGTCAGTATATGACAGAAACTATATATATATATATATATATATATATATATATGTAAGAATTAAACACGGCGTACGTGGAAACAAATTACTTTTTACTGTGAAACGTTCCGGCTGGTGGGCCAGCCTTCGTCAGTGTGACACACACACACACACACGCCTGTGTGCGTGCGTGCGTGCGTGTGTCTGTACAGATATAATGCTGCTGACGTCCTTACAGTTTTCCTATTTCCACGAAGCACCTGTGAGCTTCCGTTATACGCCCGCGGTTGTCGTAATCTCCTACCGCGGTGAGCGCCGCAAATCACTGAGCGCAAGCGAGAAGTCGCTTGAACAGAGCGGGCCTTTTTATTGACCTTTTCTTTTTCGATGGCGATGGCTCATAAATTCAGCGAAACGACCGCGCCCATTCAGCGGCAGGGTGCGGAGGTCGCCCACGCCCGCGCGCTCTCCCCCGCGTTATGCTCACCGTCAACGCCAGGTGCCGCTGTCAACCTGCGCTGGCGTCACGCGATAGGTCGCCACGTCCAATACGCCGCCGACGCTGCGGTAACAAATGTGGTTGATGCCGCGGGTGCGCGCCGGGTGGCACCGAGCGCTTTGCCGGGAGCCGCGGTTGCCATCTCTACCTGCGCCGTCGCTTCCGTCGCATCACGCGACGACCTCTGGCGATCGGTGAACAACAAAAGGTGCGCTTTGTGCGCTAGCAAGGTTCCCCCCCCCCCCCCCCCCCCCTTTACGCTCTATTCCCCCCTACCCAATCCTCCAAACCGCAACATCCTCTAAAAAAAAAACCCCAGATGCTCCCGCAGCGCGCGTTTATCGAGCGGGGTCATCAGAAGGCCAGGTGAAATATGCCTGGTGGCAAAACGCTGTGCCCACCTCACCAACATTAATCACGGGACTCGAACCGCACATCACTCTCGTGAACGTCGCGCGCACGCTACTGCTCGCGCCAGACTGGCACCGCGCGCAGTCTAGCGTCCGCCCTCTCGCACGTCCCCGTCGGCACTGCGGTGTGTCACGGCACGATATTCGGTGCATTTTTTCTCCTACTACTGTATACACTATACCTCGACTGAGACTTATCGTATTGAGCGGAAATTGTCGACCTGTTTACATTAATCGTTCGTCACTCGACGCACGAGGCACATAGGTATGTAGAACCAAACTCAAGGATATGCATGTCACATATTTAAAGAAGCTCTCTGAAGGTTCCCGTCCATTCATCATCATCAAACGAGCTAGTTGTCCTCTATAGCGCTGCTTCATCGGTGAGCGCTGCTCTGAAAGCACCACTGAAATTGTGAGAGATAAAAGAATTTGAGCTTACACCAGTGTCCACATTTTGTTTAGGTGTCTAAAGGAAGTTGACGAAGTCATTTCATGTCACTCCTTCATTATATTCAACTCAATACATCAGAAAAAAAAGGAAACTTTTATCCTCCATCAAATGCAAGGCATCAATTGTGGTCACGGATGCTTTATGAATACCACGTTTCGCTTTGAAGATACAATGAAGAATGGCAACAATTCTGAATGCACCTGATTCATAATGAACGAAAAATCGCACGTGGAAAAAAAAAAATAAGCTCATGCTCGATTTGAAGTTGTCTCATTTCGTGTTTCGATACAGGATACTCATTTTTTTTTATTTACAGGTGAATCACATGAATGGTTTATCCTTGACCCAGGAGTAATTTTGCACCCTTGTCCGTAAGGCCTTAATCAGGCAAGGTTGGAGTTTGTGTCTAATCGCAACCGACCACTGGTCAAAAAAAAAAAATATATTGGCCTAAGCTTATTTCGCGACGTTGGCGCACCTTCTGTCCTTGTATGTTTTTTAAAATTCTTATCACGGGACGAACCTCACTTACGTTCTGTTATATTTCTTATGAGAGAGAGAGAGAGAGAGAGAGAGACAGAAGCAAGGAAAGGCAGGAATGTTAACTATAGACGCACGTCCGGTTCGCTAGCCTACACTGGGAAAAGGGGATATGGTGAATAAAATAAAGAAATAAGGAGAGAGAAAAAGCACTAGTTGACGCGCACACGTGTAGGCGCGCACCGAGTGTATAAATGGTGCCATTCGTCTTGAGAAACTTTAGTAACGCCTTCGTTGCTTTCTGCGTCAGCTAGAGCACTGCACTTGCCGATTTTTTCAGCCCGGGCCCTGCCCGGGCCCGTTTTTACGTTGGGCTGCCCGCCCGAGCCTGACCAAAAGCTTTATGGTGAGACCCGGGCCCGGCCCGGGCCCGGAAATAATCTACGTTACCCGCCCGGCCCGGCCCGTCACTCCTTTATCTTAGGCCCGAGCCCGGTCCGAGACCCAAAAAGATCACCGAGCGGCATTAAAAAAATAAAATAACGAAGAGAGTGAAAGGAACGTATTTTTAAGGCATAAATACATGTCATATGCAATTAGGAACACCATTTGAGCGGTCTGAACACAAATACCAGCGCGCGTAGTAGTATATAATTGCTTGCCTCAACTGCCTCCGTTGCCTCCGTGTTTACAATGGATGCGTATGACGCCGGTGCGGCTCAGAAAACCTCTGTTTCAGGATATATACCGTAGACGGTGACTGGGTGGACGACACGAAGCTTTCACCGCAGTTTCAGAGAACATGCAAAATCGCTTTCGGAGCTGATTAACCTATGTCCAAACGGCGCGAGCAGCGTATATGGTGCTTGCTCTAAAAACAGGGCTAAATAGGTATTCGTAGCTATTCAAACTTTCCGCTCATGAATTGAATCAGGATTGTGGTGTTTTGGTGTTCGTTCTTTATTTGGCAAATATTTTGAGTCAGTGGCTTGTCACGTTTCTGACTAAGTATAAGGTTCCTCGGTGCCCGGTCACAATACCATCATTTTCTGCCTAATCACTCGTGGGTGTGCTCAGTTCCGTTAGATTTGTTCTTGATGCGCACAAGGCTTGAAACGTAGCTGTTCTGCAGATTGTAATGCCTTGTAGCAAATGCGTATTATCGCTAGTAACTCGCTTACTCTTGTGGGCCGTCACGAAACATTCAGCTTCGACCATTCGTGCACTATCGGTGTAGTACCGTCACTCAATGTGCGTATATAGTGCGCTTATACTCAAGTGTGCACCCATTCACTTATTCTTGACATGTTGGAGAAAGAGTGGGTGTAAGTTTTCGTGCTGGTTGGGGTAGATGTGTGTAGATACTGTGCGCGAAACCTGCTATGACAGGAAGCGGCGCTACTCCCGTTAGCATTGTTTAACGGGCAGTACTCACTCTTGCCGACATACCGGGGCTGAAACCCTTGCTTTGAAGGTTAGCAATACAACGCTGGCGGATGAGCACATTTGCGTATTCTAAAGGAAAGCCGTACATCTCACAGTGCCGGAAACATGCACGGACAGTTGCAGCGGCGGTCCGCGAACTTGGCCCTACATATTCATTAAATTCCTTAATATGCCAGTCACTGTTTTTACATCAATCTACTGCACACGTCTTCAATCCACATGATTCAAATCAGCATGAATGGAGCACAGTGCGCTAGCGAAAACTCAGTTGCATTTCCGACAGCTGATCGAATAGAAGAAAGGTAGAAGCGGTAATGGTTCGTATTAGGGCGCGGTCGCTGAGGAGATGTATGGCGTGCCGCCGTAAGTGCCATCTCGTTTATCTAGAACAAGCTGCTCCGCGAAAAGGGTCAATTCTAGTACACTATAGCTGAAGCGCAGCCATGACCGGTCGTGAGCGCAGCGCATGGATGGAGTAAATGGAGAAAGAAAGCTTCTCCTTCTTCCATGGTGCAGCGTAATGCACTGCTGCTAGGCGGCTGGTTGAGAACATTCGTGCAATCATATATGGACGCAGTGCCATATTTCAGCCGCATGACGTATTATCTTATCTTACCACTCATCGTTTTCCAATTCGCCTTTGAAAAATCAGCAAGTCGTGAACGTACGCGCTTGCGCCGCGCTGTAAGCATTAATTCCATTTATTTAGGTAAGGAATACAATGACATCCTTTGGTTTGAGGCGACTTCGGTCTTCCTGGACATTTACATTGTGTTCGAACAGCGCAAAATACGACGGAAGAAGAAAAGGGAAGTACACAGGAGTAGCACTGCTAGCTTCTAGCTGCGCTGGGGCAACAGGTTTTTCAGAGTCAGGACGCGCGAGGATAACTCGCTGCACGTTACATGCACACCACCATAAAGTCCGAGCCCGGCCCGGGCCCGCGTCAAAATACCCGAGCCCGGCCCGGGCCCGAGTCAAAAAGCACATGCCGTGCCCGAGCCCGGCCCGAGCCAGAGAAAAAACTGCCCTACCCGGCCCTGCCCGGGCTTTCGGGTAAGCCCGAGCCCGTGCAGTGCTCTAGCGTCAGCGACGCGCACGACCATGATCTAATTAGGATCTTCGCTTTCTTATGACAGCTTTCTGTCAGTATGTGGTTTCACAGACTGGTAAGCGCTATCAAGTTTGAGCTACTGCCATGTTCTGACTATATATAGCTTATCATCGTTTCACAGCAGAAATAACTAAATTCAGCACACGGGAAAAGGTGTGAGGATTTCTGAAGGTATACAGTATTCACATTTGAATCTGCAGTCAAGTGAAGAGGCAATAAACGAATCAGAAATATTGAGCAGTATTGGGCAAATCAGTTCGCGAAATCCCGCAAGGCGGAGAAGAGAGAGAGAGAGAGAGCAAGGAGAGGAAAGGCAGGGAGGTCAACCAGAAGAGCATCCGGTTTGCTACCCTGCACTAGGGGTAAGGGAAAGGGGCGATAGAAAGAGAAAAATAGAGAGAGAATGAGCACTGAGTACACGTGGGACGATGTACAGGGACACTATAGGCGGTCTCTTAAACCGGTGCACTTCAAATACAGTACTAATGCACGCAACGCTTTTTGTGCCAGTGACGGGTGTAGCCACGGTCCGAGTATTTTTGCCTCAGAAAACGGTCTCGAGTCCAGCTGGTTTAAAGTTGTCCTGAGAGAGAGCCGTTGTACGTTGTAGCGAGGACAGGTACACAATAGGTGCTCGATGGTTTCCTCGCACATACAGGAGTCACACATCGGGCTCTCGGCCATTCCCATACGATGTGAGTAAGCGTTCGTGAACGCCTCTCCGAAGCCACAAGCGGCACAGTAAGGTTGCTTCGCCGTGGGAAAGGCTAGATGGCAGTTGTAGCCGTAGCAAGGGGTCCAACTTATATAATCGGCAATTGAAGGCACTTGAACTCCATAAAGCTTGGGACGTTTTGCGTGCAAGCAGATGCAAGCGGAGAAGGTTTCATAAAAGGGAAGATTGTCATCCACATTCGGGTGGATGAAAGTATTCCCTTTCATAAAGCATTATTAACACAAGGAATAGATTTACTTATACGTGCTAGTGGTGTCGAAGTATTGATCACGAGGTGTTTCCTATACATATGAGGCATCCTTTGGGATGCTGTATACGTAGTATGACCATCCTAACACATTATGACCATAGTGATATCGAGTATACAATAGTGCAGTCATCGGTCTGCGCGTCGTATACACCGGCTGACTGTTTTCCATTGCAGGCATTTCTGATGGGTGACGTGTGTCGTACGAGAACATTGAACTTGCTAATTTGATAGCTAAACGTAGTCCTTGCATGTAAAGGTTAAATGTCAGATATCCTTTTTTTATATTCTTCAGGGGGTCTCGCACGGACATTAATGATAGCTGCAACAAAAGAGCTGTAGCTAGAAGACACAAATCAAATGCTTTGTTTATCGACTGAATGGAGCATAGACATTCTCGCTTCATTCCATCACCCGGTGGGCAAGCGGTTTGCTTCCTGTGTCGCTGGCTCAATATTGTGCGCTGTCGTAAGTTCCTTCTTGTGTTGCGAACTTGGAAAGTCCGAGCGTTTCCCATATTCAGTGCTTTGCACATCCGCTTCTTCTTGCTTGGTATTTCCCAGCTGTGAGGAAACCGCGGAAAAGCACGTACCCTCCAGCTCCTGCCGTCCTACTAAATGAACCAAGGCCTAATTTCGTAGCTTTGACCACCGCATTGTAATAGCCATGCGCTGGTCATCTGCAGTGATGGCCTCTGATAAAGCTAATGACGCACTATAAGTAATAAAGAAAGGGTCATGAGGCAGACCCTCGGAATAGTGGATTCTGTCGACCGTGAAGTGCTATATGCGTGGCACTGGGACAACGCAGTCTTTCCGTAGCGTCGTTGTAAGGGCGTTGGTTAAGTTCATAGACACCGTATTTATAACAATGAAAATACTAACAGGGAGAAGTTTAGGCGATGTCTCTTCACTTAGGGCAGAATTCTGAGATCTTGCTTTGCCCAGACCCCGTCCTTATTTTAGGCGATGAGCCCTTCATGCTTCCTAACTTTACGGCGCCCTTGGAGGGTACCAATGTATTATGACATGATATAAATCTATCTTCACTCTGGCTTACCAAAGTTCAGGAGCTGGTGAAGAACTCCTGAGTAAGCTGAGGAGCGCATGCCGCACGTGTGCGTCTGAATTTGCGTATGAAATATTTAAATCGCAAACCTTTACGAGGCTAAGAAACACTAGTCACGTTTTACATTTTGGGTATATACGTTTATTTTAATAAGTGCGATTGAGTGGATTTTGAGTTTCGCATGCTTTGAGATTACAAAAAACTTGATAATAATTGGGTAATTAATCTGCGTCTAGGCAACGACGTATGATTAACTGTCGGAGGCTGCAGTGCAAGCTATGAGCATTTGGAGACAACGTAAGAAAGTATGCTGCTTGCTTTTCGTTGTTTCAGTGTATTTCTCAGAAGTAGTTTCTCAGTTCGATGTGGAAGTTAACCCAAGTTAACCCAAGTTATGGTAAGCCTAAATGAGTGGAAGAGAGCCGAAGTGAGTCTGAGTCAGTCGAGGTGAGTAGGCGTACATATGAGTTTGTCTGAATCTCACCGAGTCGAGCCGAGTCGAGGTGGGCCTTGGTCATAGTCTTGGTCAGAGTGAGCCCCAATGAATTCGAGCTTGTGAATTCGACGTCCCAGAGCACAAGGCTGTAACGGGACCTGAGTGACTTCAAGTAACTCTGAGTCGCATGCGCTTCCAATTGTTCTTAGTCCACGAGACTTTATGCGCTGATGAGTTCACATAATCACGCGTGAATCTGACTCTGTGCATTCACGAGGATGACTGAGCCCATGATTCCGTAAGTCTGAGTGAGTCGTTGATTCCGTGAACTGGAGTGAGGCCGAGAGAGTATAATCTACTTTGATGTAGCGCAGTCAGAACGACCGGACACACAGAAAGGCACATTAGACAACACAAAGCGCTTTGTGTTGTCTTATGTGCCTTTCTGTGTGCCCGGTCGTTCTGCCTGCGCTACATCAAAGTAGCAGATGCCAACTAACAAGCCCATATAGCTACATTCATCAGAGGTAGTATCACTACGTGAGCCTCTGAACCTGAATCAGATTTTGGTTAGAGTGACTCCCAGTCAGTTCGGAGGGGCCTGATTCTTTGGGTAAGTTTGGGTCTGAGCGACTCCACAGCTTAAGGTATATCTTGTGAGGGAGTCTGAGTGGCTTCTGTTTACTTCGCCGACACAGGCGGGCTGGAATAACGGAGCGCAGTGGCAGCTTTTTACATGTGCAGTCGTGTGGTTGTCGTTACCATTTTTCGCTGGAAGTTTGTGTTCTCGTACCTATCATTGGGACTGCAGCCCCTTTCAAAGAACGACCGACTTCCTTCCACAAGCGCTCATTTAAAGTTGATGAAAATGAAAATTGTTTTCAGCCTGCTTGAGTTACTCGCTGGCGAAAACATGTGTCCGTCAGCGCTCGCACGCATCAGCTAGCCAAGTTGGCCACATTTCTCGCGCAAGTTATCCCCTCACCCTGATCTCCAGAGTGAGCAAGAGAATTTCACCACAATTCAAGGGCACTTCTAGAAGATACGAAAGTGTGTGAAGCATATATCGACCGCGTAGGCGTTCGTGTGTAAAAACGTGCCAATTAAATAAAATCTGAACAGTGTTCTTTCTGCGCTATGTAAGCTGTCTAGGGTATTCGTCACGATGACTGAAGGCTGCTTTATTAACTTACATGAGCGTTCTAATATTTGAGCCTTGAACTCACGTTGTTGTTTCTTGTTACAGCTTTTAACGTGAATGTGGCATGTGCCTGGCTACAGTGTAAATCGGATTTCAGAAAAAGAAATATTTCTGTGATGTAACAAATACGTGCGACGTTGAGTAGAATCGACAGAGAGATCCTCCAATCTCAAGCCAGGAGTTGTAACTTCTAGGCGATCACCAACCCTTACCGAAGAGCACAAAAAAGTTCTTTTGTTGGATTGTCCTGCCATAATTTTCAATGAATCAAATATTAAGTTGCACAGCGCACAACAATGTATTAAATACATCCACCAAATCTCGGCGTTGAGAAGGTTGCGACGCCGACAAGCCAAGTTAAGGAAATGTACGCGCTCGTCAAACGAGAGAGGCACCGTTATGGTTCGTCTAAATATACTAAAACACTCACTGGGGACAGCGCCCGTCGCAAGCGGCAAGTGACTTGCTGCCGACATTAGTTTATGCGAAACGCCGACATCTCGAGCGAAGCATCTCGTCAACTGGACGTCGTGTTGAGGTCCCACCGCGAGTACGCGACCACTTATACACCACAGCAGGTACAAGTGGTGAGGCCGCCAAAGTGTTCTTTTTCTGATGCTTGTGGATGTAGGATGTAAGCCACCCATGACATGCCCACGGTATATATATATATATATATATATATATATATATATATATATATATATATATACAGGGTGTTTCAGCGAACACTTTCAAAACTTATTTAAGGTTGCCTGTGGCAGATAGCCCAATTCTAGTTAATGAGCTGGTCTACTCGAAGAGGCGGTCATTACTTGCACAAAAAAATTGAAATGTATAATCGACTAATCAGCAAAAATTCACTAATTAAGTTTTTAACTAATTACCTGATGGCCCATATTGCAATTTACAAATTGTAGCCGTGGAGTTCGCAAGGCGGATCCACTTGGAATTAATTCTCAGGATGACACCAGTTTCGAGATATTAATTCTCGAACTTTGCGGAGAAATGCATTGGCGTTCTAGTTAATTTTGTGCTTCAATGCATAATGCGACGTTTTGTTAAGGAACTAACTGGAAAGTCAACGCATTTCTCCGCAAAGTTCGGGAATTAATATCTCGAAACTGGTGTCATCCAGAGAATTCGTTCCAAGTGGATCCGCCTTGCGAACTCCACGGCTACAATTTGTAAATTGCAATATGGACCATCAGGTAATTAGTTAAAAGCTGAATTAGTGATTTTTTTTAATTCTTCCATTATACATTTCAATTGTTTTGTGCAAGTAATGTCCGCGTCTTTGAGTAGACCAGCACCTGAACTAGAATTTTACTGTCTCCCACAGGCAGCCTTTAAAAAGTTTTGAAAGTGTTCGCTCAAACACCCCGTATAGAGTGTTCGACTTTAAACCAGCATAGTTTCTAGAGCATATTCTCTTACACAATTATGTTGCAACAAATTTCTTGTTATGTTAAAAAAGTTTGAATAATTAACTACGCCAATCAATTTCGAATATGGCCAGTATGCTTAAGCTTGGAGTGTGCTGCAGTTGTACGTGGTAATGCGTTTTCGCTGACGCAAGCCCCAGCTGCCCATATGCGCATTGCACAGCTCGCATCTGACGCTCACAATTGCCAACGTGGCGTAGAGGCTTCGCGTCGCTCGCCGAGTTGTAATAATTGCAGAGAGCGCCATGATTATCGCACAGTATGTGTTCTTTCAAATAGTCAGATTTGTAGCAAGTCTGAACGTGTTATTGAAGAGATCGCTAATTCCATGCAGTTGAAGTTATTGTGTGGAAAGGTTGCTTACGCAGTCTTATGGCTGCAAAGATAACGTATCCTTGGTTTGAGTAAATAATTTCTTTCCGCCCTAGTTCTATAAAACCGGCATTGTTAGCGTCGTTTTATTCCGGATCTGATATACACTTTTTAACCAAACCACATCTTCCTCTGCATTTCACTTTCTGTTTTGCCAGAAAGTCATCATCATCATCATCATCATCATCATCATCATCATCATCATTATCAGCCTATATTTTATGTCCTCTGCAGGACAAAGGCATGTCCCTGCGATCTCCAATTACCCCTGTCTTGCGCTAGCGTATTCCAACTTGCGCCTGCAAATTTCCTAACTTCATCATCACATCTGGTTTTCTGCCGACCTCGACTGCGCTTCCCTTCTCTTGGTATCCATTCTGTAACCCTAATGGTCCACCGGTTATCCATCATACGCATTACATGGCCTGCCCCGCTCCATTTCTTCCGCTTAATGTCAACTATAGAATATCGGCTATGCCCGTTTGTTCTCTGATCCACACCGCTCTCTTCCTGTCTCTTAACGTTAGACCTAACATTTTTCGTTCCATCCCTCTTTGTGCGGTCCTCAACTTGTTCTCGAGCTTCTTTGTTAACCTCCAAGTTTTGGCCCCTATGTCAGCACCGGTAGAATACAATGATTGTACACTTTTCTTTTCAACGACAGTGGTAAGCTCTAAGTGAGTATTTGGCAATACCTGCCGTATGCACTCCAACCCAATTTTATTCTTCTGTAAATTTCCTTCTCATGATCAGAGTCCCCTGTGAGTAATTGACTTAGATAAACGTACTCCTTTACAGACTCAAGAGGCTGACTGGCGATCCTGAATTCTTGTTCCCTAGCCAGGCTATTGAACATTATCTTTGTCTTCTGCATATTAATCTTCAACCCCACTCTTACACTTTCTCGGTTAAGGTCCTCAATCATTTGTCTTAATTCGTCCCCTTTGTTGCTGAATAGGGCAATGTCATCTGCAAACAGAAGGTTGCTGAGATATTCGCCGTTGATCCTCACTGCTAAGCCTTCGCAGTCTAAGAGCTTGAATACTTCTAAGCATGCAGTGAATAGCATGGGAGAGATTGTGTCTCCTTGCCTGACCACTTTTTTAATAGTTAACTTTCTACCTTTCATGTTGCCAAGGTTGCTGTGCAATCTTTGTAGATATTTGTCAATATATTCACGCATGTCTACTGTACTCCTTGATTACACAATACCTCTACGACTGCTGGTATCTCTATTGAATCAAATGCCTTTTCATAATCTATGAAAGCCATATAGAGAGGTTGATTGTACTCCGCAGATTTCTCTATTACCTGATTGGTGACATGGATCGTAGAATATCCCTTCCCATCGTAGAACCTCCCTTCCTGGAGCCAGCCTGTTCTCTTGGTTGACTGAAGTCAAGTGTTGCCCGGATTCTATTGGAAATTATCTTGGTGAATATTTTATGCAGTACTGAAAGCAAGATATTGGGTATATAATTCTTCAATTCTTTAACGTCTCCCTGCTTATGGATGAGTATAATGTTGGTGTTCTTCCAGCTCTCTGGTACACTTGAAGTCGTGAGGCATTGCGTATAAAGGTCCACAAGCTTTTGAAGCATGATATCTCCTCCATCTATGATTAATGGACTGTTATTTCATCTTCTCCAGCAGGTTTTCCCCAGGTCATGTCTTGTAAGGCCCTTCTAACTTGATCGCTAGTTATAGAAGGTGCCTCTGTACCCTCTTCCTCACAACTTCGAATTAAAGTAGCTTGACTGTTCTGGGAGCTGTACAGGTCAGTATAGAATTCTTCCGCTGCTTTTACTATGTCATCGAAATTGCTGATGATATTACCCTGCTTTTCTTTCAGTGCATACATCTTTCCTTGTCCTATGCCAAGTTTTCTTCTCACTGATTTCATGCTGCGTCCAAATTGTACTGCTTCCTCAATCTTTTCCACGTTATAATTTGGAATATCCCTTACTTTCTTTTGATGAATTTTTACATTTCAGCGAATTCTATCTGGTTTCTTGAGTTTGACATTTTCATGCTTTGTCGTTTCTTTATTAGGTCTTTTGTTGCTTGGGAGAATTTACGTCCTGGTTGCATTGGCACCTTACCTCCCACTTGAATTGCTGCCTCTGAGATCAGCCTAGTTACGGTCTCATTCATTACCTATATGTTGTCTTCACCTTCCTGTTCTAAAGCTGCATATTTGTTGGCGAGCACCAGCCTGAATTGGTCTGCTTTTAGCCTTACTGCGTGTAGGTTGACCTGCTTCTTGACTAAATCTACTCTTTCTCTCTTCAAATTGAGAGGAATCCTAGACCTCACTAATCTATGGCCAGGAAGTTATACATACCCACAATTCGTAGAATTTAGCTTTTCACTGTATGTACTAGCTCATAGTAGGTGTGCTTTCGGTGAAGCCCTTGTAAGTTGTAGTTGTAAGTTGCAGTGCATGTCCCACAGCACATGCACTGACGGGACACTTACTGGACGAATGGTTTCGACATTCCGTGCTGCTTTCAGTGTGAAATTTTGAGTAAATTACAGCATAGGTTTAAAGGCATGCAGTTCAATGAGCTTTGGGGCTAAGAGAGATAGAAAGAAAGGAGAGAGACGGCAATGAGGTCAACCTGACGAACGTGTGGTTTGCTACCCTACACTAGGGGTAAGGGAAAGGGGTAATAGAAAGAGGAAAATAGAAAGAGAGTGAGTGCTGAGTGCACGTGGGAATATGCACAGGAGCACTATAAGCGGTCTTTCAAACCGGTGCACTTCATAGGAAGTGTCGGGGCTAAACTTTCCATTCAAGGAATGACGTCGAATTAGTTATAATTTTCATGCACTGAACCGTTCGAACCGACACAAGGGTAATTATGTCTAATCATGGCGTCATGACTAACCGGCGCCACATTGCTGACCAAGAATGTTGCCATCACTTGATGGTAATAGCTATAATATCTGCTCAGATTCTGTTTGCGCTGCGTATGTTCAAGGTCACGTACAGGTCTCTCAAGCAGCCAGTCCACTTTATATCCGCCTGGCGCTTTTTCGTCGCATTCTAGGGGTGCACGCAACCACAGTCGTGCGCCTCTTTGTGGTCAGGAAGAAGGCAGGAAGGAAACAGGATGGGCTCACAATCATCTGCGTTGGTGACTGCACGGAGGGGCGACATCCGTTTTAAGCTTCCGTGAAAGGCGAATTTGATGCTTATTTTATTTATTTATTTATTTATTTATTTATTTATTTATTTATTTATTTATTTATTTATTTATTTATTTATTTATTTATTTATTTATTTATTTATTTATTTATTTATTTATTTATTTATTTATTTATTTATTTATTTATTTATTTATTTATTTATTTATTTGACCCTAAAGGCCTGAGCGCATTACAGAGCTACGGGAGTGGTAAAACGGGAAGCATAGCAATAAACTACGAAAAATAAAATAAACAATGTAATATATTAGTAAGTTCCTAATTATAGAATGTTATGTAATGTCATGTCTGATATTTTGCAAGTACGCCAAATAATCTAAAGAAAACAACATCTTGATAATTACTGTTAATGCAATGTTAGCTAAGGTCATCCTCAATCATTTGTAAATACTGCAAATAAATGAAATAACATTCAGAATTTCTAATTATACAATGTTAGCTACGAAAGAGTTTGTTATCGACAATGGCGATAATTTCACCGGGAAGGTGTTGGTGTGATAATATGGGGAAAAAAAGACTGACTGAAAGTGTTAGTGCTGCCTCTTTGAATTCCGACTTTCCACAGCGAACAGGCGAAGGCGGCCGTGTATTTAGAGACCGAAATCATGGCGGCACTCGTAGGGAAAAGAAAACATAAGATGCCCCTCCGAACAAGTGCACGAGCTTCAAGATACCTGTAGGGCACCCTCTTTTGTTTCGTACACATTTGCGTATACGGGTAAGCCGTTGTGATCGTCGAGAGCAGTGCATCTGAATTTAGAGAGAGGCACGCGTAAGCTGTAAAAATGGGGTGTTAAAACAAGATATAGGCACCGTAAAACCAGTCATAAGAAGCACACATACTGTTAAACGTATACGGGGTGACCATTTTTGAGATTTCCGTAATTTTAACAACTCCCTGTGGCAGAAAGCACAATTTTTGTCCTTGAGCTGGATTATTCGAAGAGGTGGTCCAGCACAGGAAATCGAAACACATATTCAACTAATTCACAAAATTTCACTAATAACTTCATTATTTTTTACGGCACATATTGAAATTTACGAATTTTAGACGGTGAATTTCAGGCACCGTTCCACTTGAAATGAATCTTTAGAAAATCTTTTGTCATTAAATTGGATCCTAGATTGTTGATTGAAGGATGACTGTAACTATCTCTCTCTTATATCTTTATACGAGTGTTGTTGGTAACGGTGGTGGTGAATTGTAGCAACAGGCGTGTTTAGCCTGGCGATCAAGGAAGGCAATAGCTCCACCCGAGCGTATCTTCCAGTATTGCTGCTGGGTTTCACCATATGTCCACCAAACCAGTCTCTCTTAAGAATTAGATAAGGAGACGTGAACTTTCTTTGCGGGCTATAACTGATCCTTCGGGAAATACAAGGTGTTGCAGGCACGCATGCGGAAGGTCCTTTTTTTTTGTAGATTCTCCAGGAGAGCGTCCCTTTAACTTGGAATTGCGGGTACGACCGCAGAAAGCGTTCAATATCTCCTGTCTCGTCACATGCCGTACAGTTCGTAGAATTGATTCGTCCCGTCTTAAATAACCAGGCCGGTGTACTAGCAGATCCTGTCCTATTCGATATAAAAGTGAGGCTTCCTCTCGATTAAATCTTTTGGTTACGCAGGGCATATGTGGTGGAACCCAAAGCGACCCAAAGTGATTTCGAATGTCCGATTTTTTCACTTGATTACTCTTCGGAGCATTGACTTTGGCGCATCAGATTTTTCGTTGCCAGTAATACCAATGTGGGAGGGAATACACTGAAACTTTACCGTGAAGCCTTTGTTCTTGAGTTCTTTCACAAGGGCTAGTGATTTGCGTGGGAACTTTATGGACGTCAGACCACGGTAGAGTCGTTCTGCGGAGGCAAAGTCTTTAGTTTGCGCAGAGCAGCAGCTATTGCCACGCCTTCCCCAACTGTCGACGAGGCTATACAGTGCGGACGGCCAGACCACGTATATCTGCAGCTATGAATAAACTAGTTTCAAGTAGCGCATAGCCTGTGTCTTTCTTTTCGTCTTCATTCAAAGTGTGCAATTATTTAGACCTGAAAGCCTTTATAGGGTCGATGCGTGAACTTTTCACCCGACTGTTCAAGAGACCACACTCACGCTATCCCAAGTGCCACTGGAACGAAGCGCACGAGGCTTTTGTGTTCGCGGTATTAGGCACTCAATGCTGCAAATTCCTTTTCATCGCTATAAAAACACGTGCCTTAATCTATTGTGCTGTCGACTGCTTCTATACAGAATTTTATTTCGCGACAGCGCTGGAAGCCCTTGAAAGGGTATTGTTGTGATTCTTATAACGTGCGATGAAGTGTATACGCTTGTTTAAGAAAAGAAGTATAATTATCAGATGAAACAAACAAGGCCCCCCTTTTCAACAAAATGGGAAGAGAGGAGCCACTTGGTGCATGAAGTGATAGAGTTTTGAACCCGCGAAACACTCATTAGAACCTGGGTGCCCGTTCCTTGCTGAGACCATCAATATCTGTATGCACAGAGCCCCAGTGCCAAGTGCACGCGCCTACTGGCATGGTGGGAGATGTAGCGACAAGAACGACAACGGGAAAGAAAAATAAGAAATTTCCGGCAGAGCGCAATGATATCAACTGCTGCGGAAGTTTGCAACACAAGCGGGGCCGCGCAGTTTGCAGCGCAGCCTGGAGAAACGCGTGCAGTTCGCGGCAGGAAGCGCATCGCTTCCGAGAAGAAAAACAGCGACATCCGGTTTTGTTTCCGGTTCGCTTCCGGTAGAGAAACATCCCCGCGCTCTCTCCCGTTCCGTTCGCATTTCTTCTACTTGCGAAATGATCCGGCGCGCATTCGGTATCGGCGGCCGCCTGAATAGCGAAGGAGTTTGTGTGTATAACACGCGGAAAAAGAGACGCGAAATTCGGGCCCATCCACTGACGGCACGCGTCGGCGAGCTCAGGTCTTTTGCAACCCTCCTCCTGCAGCCTTTCTTTGGTTTTAGCTTTCTTTCATTTTTTTCTTTTTTTTTGCATTCTACGCACGTTCATCACAATGGCACACGGGGGGCTTTACAGAACTTTGAAGGCTGCTTGGAATCCGAGAAATCAGATCGTGCGTGATTCGCCACTGTATATGTAACGCTGGTCTCTCCAAAGCCGTTAATGTTACGGGTACTAGGCATAATTTAATACTTTTCACGAAATAACCAAAACACAAGACCATGCCCAAGGAAGATAGTCAAACTTACTATTCTAACAAAGTTGGACTCGGTATTTACATGTAAAATGGAGCACGATGTGTACAAGATGAAGGCAATGTAAAAATGAAGTTCGGTCATTGTACCGTTTACACGGTATTTCTTAAAATTTGTCAAGCAAGCAACTGTCGCGAAGGTAAGCAAACAAATTTTAAGCTTGACGCTGCCTAGGAAGACAAAGCATTAAAAATGTGCTTCTCAGCGCCAGTGGTGCCTGAATAATTTTGTCAGTTTGGCTTTCAGAAAATGTTTTCCGATCTTTATTGGCTGGACATCCTAAACATATATGCTCAACCGTTTATACAGGACCACAATTGTCACAATAGGGGTTGCTACGTTGTCCCTCCTAGAGCCTTTCAATCCCTCATTCCCTTCCCCATGCAGAGGAGGAGATAGGCGACTGATCTACGCGCAGACAGTGATCTCTGCGTTTCATTGTAGAACTCTCTCTTTTACTGGTTTCTTCAGTGAACAGCTGTTAATGCCGCACTTCGCGCCATAGCTGCCCTGCCATGCCCACAATCAGATGTCCGCACGAGAAACGATCATCATCATGACGACGATGATCGTCGAAATACAAGGAACTCATTTACGAATAGCTGCTAATGCCGCACTCTGTGCGAAAGTTATCCAGCATTGTCCCATCGGCAACAAAAGATGATCATCATTATGTCGTCATGATGAAGATAACATATATTAGTTTGAACAAAAGAAAGCACCGAAACCGCTATGTATCGAACGAGGGACATCTGACTCCAGCTAACTTTTCTTTTTTCATGATATATGCAGTCAAACTCTGATTTACCGAAACCTGATTGAACAAAATGTTTGATTTTGTGAAATGTTTTTGTTCCCGACACATATTCATAGAACATTTTATGCCGTAAATCTCCAAGTAATGAAGGGAACTGAACGGCTCGCCTGATTTAATGAAGGTTTGAGGGAAAATATCGGGGAAATATGCGGAAAATATGGGTATGCCGTGTTCAGGTCATGCATGTCATTAAAGTATGTCGCCTTCCTTGAAAGAACACAGGCCGTGGTCAAAGGATCCGTTGTCTTCGATAAGTGCGCACGCGTGCTGATGGCAAAGCCCAGGCAGCTATATGCACAATTTCTCGCTCTTGAGTAAGCATATTACTCGCTTCTCACGAACCGACATTTTGGCAGTATGCCCTTATTCTAAATTCTGCAATGAAAGTGAAACTATAGAACCCTTCTTTATAACGTGCCGCAGGAATTTCGTTACAAGGGAAGTGCCTTCTGGGTGGTCTTCTTTGTCAGCGTGGGATAGGCCTTATTTCAGAACTGGGCCCTTATTCATGAAACAGCTCTTGCGCTAAAGCACCTGGGTAAATTAAAGTTGAGCGCAGGCATTCGACAACGCAACCTCGTAATCCATACTTGGGACTTTCACGCGGGACACCACCTGCTGCGCCAAGGGGAGAAAAAGTCCTGAAAATCAGAGCTGCATATTGTGCAGCAGCTGTTTGCGAGTTACCACTCTTCTCTACTGAAGGTTAAGAGGAAATACAGTATACAGCAAGAGGAGGGATGTTAGTAGAATTCGCGGAAAGGAATAGGCTCCGAATAATGAATACCTTCTTCAGGAAGCGCAGGAACAGGAAGTGGACCTGGAAAAGCCCTAATGGAGAAACAAGGAATGAAATAGATTTCATACTCTCTGCCGATCCAAGCATAGTGCAGGGTGTAGAAGTGTTAGGTAAGGTAAAGTGCAGTGACCATAGGTTAGTGAGGTCTAGGATTTCTCTCAATTTGAAGAGAGAAAGAGTGAAATTAGTACAAGAGGAAACAGGCCAATCTAGAGGCAGTAAGGGTAACAGCAGACCAATTCAGGCTGGTGCTCGCAAGAAAATATGCAACTTTAGAAAAGGAAGATAAAGACAACATAGAGGTAATGAATGAAACCGTAACTAGGTTGATCTCGGAAGCAGCAATTGAAGTGTGAGGTAAGGCACCAAGGCAACCAGTAGGTAAGGTCTCCCAAGGAACAAAGGACCTAATAAAGAAACGACAAAACATGAAAATGTCCAACTCAAGAGATCAGATAGAATTCGCTGAACTGTCAAAACTGATCAACAAGAAGAAAGTAAAAGGATATTCGAAAAACAACGTGGGAAAGATTGAGGAAGCCGTAAAATATGGACGCAGCATTAAATCAGTAAGAAGAAAGCTTGGCATAGGACAAGGAAAGATGTATGCACTGAAAGATAAGCATGGTAATATCATCAGCAATTTCGATGACATAGTCAAAGCAGCGGAAGAATTCTATACTGACCTGTACAGTGCCCAAAACAGCCAAGCTACTTTAATTCGAAATAGTGATAAACCGGATACCGAGGCTCCTTCTATAACTAGCGATGAAGTTAGAAGGGCCTTGAAAGACATGACCAGGGTAAAAGCTGCTGGAGAAGATGGAATAACAGTAGATTTAATCAAAGACGGAGGAAATATCATGCTTGAAAAGCTTGCGGCCCTTCATACGCTATGCCTCACAACTTCAAGTGTACCAGAAAGCTGGAAGAACGCCAACGTTATACTAATCCATAAGAAGGGAGACGTTAAATAATTGAAGAATTATAGACCTAGTAGCTTGCTTTCAGTATTGTATAAAATATTCACCAAGATAATTTCCAAAAAGAATCAGGGCAACACTTGACTTCAGCCAACCAAGAGAACAGGCTGGCTTCAGGAAGGGATATTCTACGATGGATCATATCCATGTCATCAATCAGGTAATCGAGAAATCTGCGGAGTACAATCAGCCTCTCTATATGGCTTTCATAGATTATGAAAAGGCATTTGATTCAGTAGAGATACCAGCAGTCGTAGAGGCATTGCGTAATCAAGGAGTACAGGAGGCATACGTGAATATCTTAGCAAACATCTACAAGGATTCCACAGCTACCTTGGTTCTCCAAAAGAAAAGTAGAAAGCTACCTATCAAGAAAGGGGTGAGGCAAGGAGACACAATCTCTCCAATGCTATTCACTGCATGCTTAGAAGAAGTATTCAAGCTCTTAGACTGCGAAGGCTTAGGAGTGAGGATCAACGGCGAATATCTCAGCAACCTTCGGTTTGCAGATGACATTGTCCTATTCAGCAACAATGGAGACGAATTACAGCAAATGATTCAGGACCTTAACCGAGAAAGTGTAAGAATTGGGCTGAAGATTAATATGCAGAAGACAAAGATCATGTTCAATAGCCTGGCAAGGGAACAAAATTTCAGGATCACTAGTCAGCCTCTAGAGTCTGTAAAGGAGTGCGTTTATCTAGGTACACACAGGGTACCCTGATCACGAGAAAGAAGTTTACAGAAGAATAAAATTGGGTTGGAGTGCATACGGCAGGCATTGCCAAATCCTGACAGGGAGCTTACCACTGTCGTTGAAAAGAAAAGTGTACAATCATTGCATTCTACCGGTGCCAGCATATGGGGCAGAAACTTGGAGGTTAACAAAGAAGCTCGAGAACAAGTTAAGGACCGCACAAAGAGCGATAGAACGAAAAGTGTTAGGCCTAACGTTAAGAGACAGGAAGAGAGCGGTGTGGATCAGAGAACAAACGGGGATAGCCGATATTCTAGTTGACATTAAGCGGAAGAAATGGAGCTGGGCAGGCCATGTAATGTGTAGGATGGTTAACCGGTGGACCATTAGGGCTACAGAATGGATACCAAGAGAGGGGAAGTGCAGTCGATGTCGGCAGAAAACCAGATGCGATGATGAAGTTAGGAAATTTGCAGGCGCAAGTTGGAATCAGCTAGCGCAAGACAGGGGTAATTGGAGATCGCAGGGAGAGGCCTTCGTCCTGCAGTGGACATAAAATATAGGCTGATGATGATGACAGTATGCAGCCCTTACTCGTCACACACCGCACTTGAGGTGACTGACCACCATCGATTGAGGCAGCTAACTACGGTTTTGCTCTAGCCAATAATCGCTACCTTTCCTTCTCTCTCTCTCTCTGTCATGGTGCGCGCGGCAGCAATAAGCGTCCTACGTTACGCGGTGCACGTTCGCTATCTGTGATCTTAAAATTAATTAATTAAATTATGGGGTTTTACGTGCCATAACCACGATCTGATTATGAGGCACGCCGTAGTGGGGGACTCGGAAGTTTGGACCACCTGGGGTTCTTTAACGTGCACCTAAAGCTAAGTGCACGGGTGTTTTCGCATTTCGCCCCTATTGAAATGCGGCCGCCGTGGCCGGGATTCGATCCCGCGACCTCGTGCTCAGCAGCCCAACACCATAGCCACTGAGCAACCACGGCGGGTTATCTGTGATGTGTAGCTACTGAAACTTGCGCAGATCTCCGCGAATTTTTCGACGCATGATTGAGCATTTGGAGTGAGTTTTCTTTCCGAATATGCCGATACGATTCGAAAATATGGTTATTTGCACATATTTGGTCGTCACCGTGAGAACAGTTGCGGAGGCGGCGTTCTTGTCGCCGTTCGCCATGGCTTTCACTTCCGCTCTAGAATTTTTTTTTTTTCATCGAGGCCGTTCATTTTCACGGCGTCATTGGTGCCTAGTGTTCGACTATTTCTGGACGTCTGTGTGATTTGTCGCCCAATATTTGCCATAACCAATAGCCTTGTGCCCCGAAACGATTTGCTAAAATTATAGGAATGGCGTTGCAACTGGCTAATGCTTGTCAACACGAAGTTTTCTTTCCATGGACATCATAGCTACTCGGCATATATTTACTCGCTTATTGGCAACGATATTTGTTCACACCTTTGAACAAAGTACCTAGAAATTAATATTTCACACAACATTACGTGAAGAATGGACATAAGCATAGTTACTGTAGTGTTGCCAGCTGAACTCTTAATTGGCTGCCTAAACAGAAATGTAGGTCTGGCCTCCCCAGCGGTATAACTAACAAGTTTCCTAACCTAAACAAGAATATGCAAGCTCCGTCATGGTATCCTGTGGAGAACTTGTTCCAAACGATGTCATTGAATACATTCAGAAAGGCGTGCACAAGATTCCTTTATTCACATTACTTTTAAACTGCCCGCGTATCGCACCTAACTCCAAAGAAAAAGCAGACGTGCCCAGTCTTTATTCCCTTGATCATAAATTCATTCATGCGTTACGCGGCGCAGCTCTCACATCAACCCAGCTCATCCAATCTCTCAACGCATCAGTCACGCTAAAACCGCCACGCATCTTCAGTCGTTCTTTGCCAAGACAGCCATCGAATGAAACACGTCACCATCACGACGCGTCATCCATCACGACAGCCCTCCCACCTTCAATGTCTCCAAATGATAACTTTTTGTCGACCTTATTATTCTCCTAACTGTTAAGTAAAACCATGTAAATACATAAAATGAATTAATATAGCCTGTTATAAAACACAAAGTAGTACTTATAAAACACTCGAGAAGTACTGTCCTAATTATCAAAGTGCCAATGAGAAAGTTGTAGAGCAGCAGGAAAAACTCCCGATAAAGCTTTCTGTTGCTCAATACTTGCTACATAAATGTGTTTTTCTGAGTGTGAAAGAAGCCCGCGAATACACGCGGAATTGCCGCACGACTGGCTGCTCGAGGCACTTTGCGTGTATTCGCGGGCGTCTTTCATGCTCGGAAAAACACTTTTACGTAGCACGTATTGAGCAACGGAAAACTGTATCGGGAGTTTTTCATGATGCTCTACAACTTTCTCATTGACACTTTGATAATTAGGACAGTACTTCTCGAGTTAGGTAATTAATTACATTTAATTAATTAATTATCAGTAACGACAAAGATACTGGCGGCTACTCCGCTGTACTGGAAACAATACGCACTAGGTTTTCTTCGCGTAACGCCGTTCCTCTTTTTTTAAATCGTGCTGCGTGATAGCTGGGACACCCTGTATATTTATTGTGAAGATGAAATTAACTTGGGCTCGGGCACTCGCAAAGCGGGCCCGAAGAGAGAGAACAGAAAGAGAATAGAACAGCCGGCCCAGTGAACGGGTGCTAGTGTCTCTGTCTCCTTGATTCCATTACAATGGCGCAGTCGACAGGATTCGAACCTGTGCCGGTCGACCAAATCCCAGCCTTAAGGCGTTCCAGCCTTAAGTGCCTCGCATGGTTCTTCGGCGTCCCTCCTTCCCAGGAACGCCGGACAGGCATGTACTCGGATGTACTCGGACAGGGCTGTACCGATGCCCTCGTCCACGCCATCGCCGAGCTGACACAACAGCTCCAGGGTATGACGACCGCCTTCGCATCCGTCAGCGGTTGCGTCCTGCCTGGGAACGCCGTCCACGCTTCCCTGCAGCCGGCTTTCGTGGAAATACCGGCGTTCCGATGGTTGCGACAAAACGACTTTGCGGTGCCGCCAAGGCATGGGAAAACTACGAAGGCATCAAGCAGCGGTCCGGGCCTGAATGGCGTGCAGCTCTGATCGCTGCTTTCGGCCCGCTTACGTATGCCTGCGACGAGCCCGGGCAGCACTGCTCTGCTGCCGGAGCTCCTCTGGAGCACCACCTTGACGCGGCAGTAGTGCCCAGTAACGCCTGGACGGAGAGGTCCGCAGGCTGCCCCGCCGCAGAAGCCGGCTCCCCGAGTGTCGTCGCGGGTCCCATCGCAGACGGTGGGATGCGCACGGCGACTACCGCTCCCGTTTCGAGTCACCACCGAGTGGCAGGTCCCAAACCGGCATCATCGGCTCCACCACAACCCATAAACATGCAGCAGAACACCGCTGCTAACTTCGACTTGGCATTCTACTGGTACCCGGGACTTGGCACCCGCAAAGGTTTTGGCAGATTGCCTCGCCTCCAGCCCCGCTGTAGACCCAGAATGCGAGCCATTTTCACCTCGGACTCTGCGTCGACCACTTCTGACTAATCACTTCCAGAGACCAATACCACTTTCGGTCCACAGCCGTCAGTGAAACGGCTCCCAAACACATCAACGCCGGGGCGCATGGAGGCGCCGGCGCTACCACTCCAGGCACCCGACCTGTACACGGACACCCGCCGTGGTTGCTCAGTGGCTATGATGTTGGGCTGCTGAGCACGAGGTCGCGGGATCGAACCCCGGCCACGGCGGCCGCATTTCGATGGGGGCGAAATGCGAAAACACCCGTGTACTTAGATTTAGGTGCACCTTAAAGAACCCCAGGGGGTCCAAATTTCCGGAGTCCCCCACTACGGCGTGCCTCATAATCAGATCGTGGTTTTGGCACGTAAAACCCCATAATTAAATTATTAATTGTCCAGGGATCGCCGCAGGGACATGAATCCTGACTCGTCGGAGCCACATCGTTGCATGTCCCCGCAGTCATTGGCCGAATTCGCGGCCGTTTACAGCGCACGGAGGGAGGCCTGGCTGAAGGTCATCATCATCAAAAACCTCCCGCACGCGAAAGACGCCCAAAGAGACGCGCATAAGGCGAGTCACGCAGCGCTCGCGGTTTTTCGTCTAGCGCGGCTGATTCAAGCGCAACGACGAAACTATACATAACTCAGCGGCAACAGTGCAAAGACGCATGCAACAGCTGAGCAGAGCAGCTGTTCATCGTCCAGATTCTACTGCCCTGCAACGCACATCTGCAATGGTCTAATCGTCGGCGAGACCTGCGACCAGCGCGCTGCAGACCAGCGCGGTGCAGTCAGTGCCGCCCGCCAGAGAAGCTGGTTGCGCGCTGGACGGCTCACCAACGACGACCTCACTCCCCGGACAAGTGGCCTGGTTGCAAGCGCGCCGGTAACTTGCAGCGTGGCCGAATGTGAAGATGAAGTGAACTTGGGCTCGGGCGCTTGCACAGCGGGCGCGAAGAGAGAGAAGAGAAAGAGAACAGAGCAGCATATATATATATATATATATATATATATATATATATATATATATATATATATATATATATGGTGTTTCAGCGAACACTTCAAAATTTATTTAAGGTTGCCTGTGGCAGATAGCCCAATTTTGTTAATCAGCTGGTCTTCTCGAAGCGGCGGATATTACTTGCGCAAAAAATTGAAATGCATAATCAACTAATTAATAAAAATTCACTAATTAAGTTTTTAACTAATTACATGATGGCCCATATTGTAATTTACAAATTGTAGCCGTGGAGTTCGCAAGGCGGATCCACTTGGAACGAATTCCCGGGTTGACACCGATTTCGAGATATTAATTCCCGAAATTTGCGAAGAAATGCATTGGCGTTCCAGTTAGTTTCTTAAGAAAACGTCGCTTTATGCATTGAAGCACAAAATTAACTGGAACGCCAATGCATTTCTCCGCAAAGTTCGGGAATTAATATCCCGAAACTGGTGTCATCCCGAGAATTCGTTCCAAGTGGATCTGTCTTGCGAACTCCACGACTACAATTTGTAGATTACAATATGGGCCATCAGGTAATTAGTTAAAACTTAATTAGTGTATTTTTATTAATTAGTCGATTATGCATTTAAATTTTTTCCGCAAGTAATGTCCGCCGCTTCGAGCAGACCGGCTCATTAACTAGAATTGGGCTATCCGCCACAGGTAAACTTTAAGAATTTTTGAAAGTGTTCGCTGAAACACCCTGTATTGTTTGAATGGCAGTACATACGTACTGCCATTCAAACATGATGCCAATTCTGGGGAAACTATACTCACAGATTTCGTATTCGCGTTTGAGTATACCATGCCATGCGGTACTACCACAAATGCATGCGATTAGGTTCCAAAATTAACTTATGGTACATTTATATTCATCGTTAATCACAGATAGCGTTCTATATTTCTCTTTATATAGAGCAAAATCGGTGCTGACATGTAAAAATCAATAAAAAAATCGATTGAAGAAAGCATCCAAGCACTCCGCCATTTTGTGCAGGCACATAAATAGCTGGTAGTTATACCAGTATAATAAGAAAAGTCGCCCAGGCTTAAAGCCACTGTCTTCGAAGTGCTCTCTACCTGAGGTGCTCACTAGACGTAAATAGAAAACCCCACAGAAATAGCTTGTGCATTGAGTAAAAAAGTCGGACACTCGGACGTCCCAGACCCGTCCTTGAAAACAATGTCATTATTTACAAAGTCATTCTTGATGCAATAAATTTCCGTTCACAAGCTTTGTGGCATTGGTCCATTATAGTGCAAATATAGCACTTGCGCAACCTTGAGACGTGTCGTTTGATGACCGATGTTCAGAGTGAAATATAAGGCACGCGAATAACGGTTGCGACGCGTAACATTCTCAGAAGACTTCAATATTGTACGGTGTCGTAAGCGCGCTGCATTGTCTTTTATACATATACATAACGCAGGACAACAGCGCCGAAACGTTCATCGAAGCGGGGCGCGACGGGCCAGCGGTGACCGCACAACGAAAACAAAACCAAACTGCTCCTCATTTGTGATTGGCGAAGCGCCAACCAATCGGAAGTCGCCATTTCCCCTCTCATCTCTGCAAAGAACAAAAAAAAATGTGTGTGTGTGTGGGGGGGGGGGGGGGGAGGAGAACGAGCGCGGTAGGGAAGAAGAACCGGCTTTCCCGACGCCGAAACAGTGGCATGAGGGAAAAAAAAAGTCTCCCCCCCCTTCCCCACTCCGCGAAAGACGCGCGCCGCTTTGCTGCCTTCGGGGAGCAAAGTACACGGCAAAAGAGCAAGACCGGCGAGTTTAATAGGGACCAATGGGAGCGGGGGACTCGTGTGACGTCGTGCAACCAATCGGAAGAAGGGAGAAAGGGAGACGTCAGGAAGTTGCCGGGAGAACGAAGGAGTCGCCCGGCGCGCGCGCGCGCTCCTCTAAACGGGGGAAAGAATGAAAAGGGACGCCGAGGGCTTGACGTGAATGCATCCCCGAATTTCCGTTAATTTCGCGGGCCGAGAAAATTAACGCTAGGCGTTCGTTCACCGCGCTGATAAAGCCTTTTTGGGGCGCGAGCGAACTCCGTGGCTGCTCCGCAAGCGCAGGAGAAACGGGGACGCGAGCGGCTGCTGCTTTCGCGCGGCATTAAAGCGGCCAGCGAGGCACAAAGCGCTTCGGTTTCGCGCCCAGCGATAAGAAGTGCGCGTCGGCCCAGCGCGTTCCGCCTGCAGCTTGCTGCCACTGTTTTCCCAACCCGGTGTGCTGGAAGCCGCGCTGCCGCTTCAAGGAAGAAAATTTCAGCATTTGAGCGGGGCCGGAGGAAAATTAATGCGCGTGGCTTCACATGCCGGGCGATAGGGGGCGGTCGGAACAATAGAATGCCAGGGGCGAGAGTGTGGCAATCGATACGCGGATCTATTGTTTCCGAGCGGCCTGCCCATTGTTCCTGGCGAAAAGCGTAGAAAGCGACGGAACCGTAAAGTGTGCCCGCGATCCGTTGCTTGTGTGTTTGCTTTTGCTTTGTGTTTCCGCCTTGCGCGTTTGTTGAAGAGGACTTACAGAACACAGCGAGATTGCCGTCGACAGTCAAAAACAAAGAAATGTCGACATGTTTGAATTAAGTTTGTCGCTGCCTTTGTGCTAACACGAAGTGATTGTTGGCTCCAAGTGGTTAATATATTTTTATTTGTTTCTGCCGTACTCCTGTTGTGAGCAGGCGTAATAAATCGTCATTTGAATATGTAAATGCTGCAGCAAAGATGACTACTTGCAATTATTCTATGTTAGCAACAGAGAAATGGAGAATCGACGACGTAGATGTATTAAGCTGACGTCGCCTACGTGGCTCGAGGGCGTTGTCCCCGAAGCAAAGATTTAGTTTAGCTTATGCAGTTATGATCAGATGAAAGTGCACAGTGTCTGTTGTCGTCACGAGTGATCATGAGCAATTTATAGCGTTCGTACCTGCCAATGCCATCACTATCATAAATATCTCTAAAGATGTCATTAAAAGAACTTTGAAATAGTTTTGTACATCAATAATAGAAAATATCAATACGAAGCCAAGAGAAGATGACGCCAGGGAAAGCACAGTTGGTATTAACTGTCTTAAATATAAATGTTAGACTAATAAGGAAAACGGAACTAAAAATGGCTCAATTGGCAGAGCATCACACGCGTCATGTAGAGGTTTTGGATTCGGCTCCCTTCGGTGTCAAATTGCATTTTCTTCCGTTTTCATTTTCCTTTTCCTTATTAACTTTACGTTTCAATTAAAAGCCGTCAATTCCTCCTATGCCTTCCTTGGTTTCATTGTCTGTTGGCTTCATGACCTTCTACTTAACAATGAACCTTCTTAGTTTCCCTGAATCTACTCGTTCAATATGAAATTTTATTTTGACATTGTAAGACACCGCTATACTTCTTGCTGCTGGGCGATGCATACTGTGTGCGTGCGTGCGTGCGTGCGTGCGTGCGCGCGTCCTTCAAAATAGATTATTCAAAAGAAATTATGTGTGTCAGTTCGCTCAGTAACAAGTTTCACTAATTGACTATTGCAGTGTTCTCTCTAAGGCACATATTGCCATTGTGAATTTGAAAAATGGTCTTAACCGCTTAGTAGAAGTGACGACCGCAGTTCCTCTACCTTCGCGCAGTGCTGTAGCTCTAATGTACATTTTGTCAGATGAAATACGGATCAGGAAGGATATCTGAAAACCGGTGCTAGTCTCGCGATTTCTGCTAAGCGGATATGACTCCGTTATTACCCGGCTTCACTTTAGCAATTGTAATATCTGCCCTGAATTCAATAAAATAAATGTTAACCATTGAAACTTGGCGAATTAGCAAACTAAAGTTTGCGATTTCTTGTTACCCATATATCTAATGTCCGTCTCTTCCAAGTATTTAACGAGAAGAGGCGTATGTGGCGCACGTTTAACGCTCCTCAATGAACCTCTTTACCCCTAACTTGGGTGACTTGGTATGTGGAACTATAGGTATGTGCCACACTCAATTAACTTCTTTCATGTCAATTATGGCCACTGCATGACTTTGTGGAAGTGGGTATGTGCCACTTGTTCTGCGCTGCTTTTCAAAGAACATGACGCCAACTTGGGCCACTGGTATTTTCCACTAGGTATGTTCCGCTGCTCAAAAAGCTCTTTAAGGCCAGTGAGTGAGCATGTAAGATTGCGTACGTGGCGCACTTCAATGGCATCAGTTAACGCTCGTCAATAAACCTCTTTCATCCCAACTTGGGTTACTGGGTGTGTGCCGGTATAGGCTCCCGATTGCAGAGGGTTCTGTTGCGATAGCAGTGACCAGAATAGAGCGATTGTCCCAGGTCCTTGCGTACAAGGGTCCCGATGACGCTGTAACGCTATTGGCACCAACACATTTTAGTTTACTTTGTATAGCATATTTCTTTATGGTCGTAGCATGCTTCGCTAACCACTGTCATATTTTAATGCGGATATATGTTACACAACTTACAGCGACTATTCCTCTATGCAGCCAAGTTACACCTACCATTGTCATTGAACAACCATAAACTATACGCCGTATCATCTCTTGGTGCTCTTTGGCTATCCCTGGCCCTTGCACAAAAAAAAAAAAACATTTGCTATTATTTTTATCACGTGCCAGTAGTGTGTTCTGTTCGTCAATGAAAGTCTACGACGTCAAGTTGGATACCTACGTATGTGCCACAGGGTATGTGCCGCTCTACAATGATAAAAATGAACGTTTACGTTGCTTCATTTCTAACCGCATTAACGTCGAGATCGGTTCTGCCGAATTTCTTTTTTTCTGTGCTCTCTTAACGCCCGATTATTGGTCAATCCCCTGTGATTAACTTATTGGATAACCTGGAACAATGACAACAAACATTTTTTTTGTCCGTTGCCATCATCGTTGCAAATGAAATATTATCAACATTAGCTGGCGGTTTAGCAAAAAGCATTCATAGCCTATAAACTATAATTTGGCGGCACTTCGTGCAGCAGTCAACAAATACTTCCCTTGATGGCCACATAGTCCTCAGAGTCGCAGTACACATGAACTGAAATTTAAATGGTTTGTGTACGATTAACCGTATTTCCATTGACTTTAATTGTAAAACCCTGCTGTTGGCCTCGCGCGCAGCTGAAGGATATATGCAGAACCAGCCTGTGGAATGTACTCTATTGCCAACAGAAAAAAAAAGGAAGCGTTTAGACAAAATCAACCTAAAAAGAGATTCTAGATAAACAAGCTTAAACGAGATTAATATATTAGGACACCAGAGTTGTAAACCGGTCACTTATATCGTCAGTGGAGATATACCATGCCAGATGGGACGTGCTCCTCAAAATCAAAATTTTAGAGACATGCTCAATAAAATGAAAGATCCTCCTAGAATTCTCCTAAAGGCACCTCTCTCCCTCCACAGTTCCTAAGAGGGAAATTTATTGACTATAGCGTCATGCGCCTCTGTATAGGATATGGCAGTGCAAGAATTGCCAATTTACGAAATTATCGTTTTTTTATATATCGAGAATCTTTTGTTTTCGTGTCGGCATGATAGACAGTTCCTCTTGCAACTTTTGTAATTGCGACGGGACTATATTACATATGCTCATTCACTGCACTTCTTTTGATGATGAAAGACGTTACCTAAGGCTTTAAGCAGACTGGACTACAGCGCATTCCCAGAAGATGCTGAGACCATGTACTCGACCGTCATCGGAGCACACAAAGATACCAGAGCACTGCTGCATTATTTTGAAGGCGACTGGGCTGTAGGACTACCTTTAATTGCACGGTGACTGCTGTTGTGTGAGCGGGAGCATCACTTGTTCTTCATTTTCTTGTCTCTCCCTTTCTTTTTCCTGCCAACGTCTCCCTCCCGCAGTGTAGATTAACAAACCAGGTGCAGCATGGTTAACCTCCCTGCCGTTCCTTTTCTTTCTCTATATTGTGAAAATATTAGTTATCGTTAAACGACTGTCAGTAGAATAATCAGTCAACAGTGAAAGCAGTTTAACGAACGCTGTCGAATTATGCCCCCGAAGGTGAATTCTAGGTCGAAACACGCTTATTGCACCATTACTTTTTCTAAAAATTTTATACATGAGTGTACTCGTTAACAAAACACCGTTAGAGAACCCTTTCATTAATTTCAAAGTGCTAAAAGGGTGGTTTGTTAGAAACCATAGGCCTTACAGAATTTAAGCGTGCTGGCCAACTTCAACAATTCGAGCAAGTAAAAAGCCATACGTGTTTATTTTCCAGCGGTAAGTGCTAAGTCGCAGTCAGTGAACGTCATATGGTCACATGCGCCTATGGATGTCATCCTGCTACTTCATGTATATGGCGTCCCAGGTGGGGAAGTGGATAGACAGACCTGTTTGTTTTGTTTCCTATCCTGTATTTTGCTTTTTACCGCTGGATTCGTTTAAATTGATTCAACTCGATGTATTTTTATGTAGACCAGCTGCCAAGCGTCCGATCAGAGCGTTACACTTGGACAACACTTAAAAACACGTTGCTGACGAAGACATCTTGCAGCGTCGGTCCTCGCTTGCTGGTAGTGGCAGCGTGTGCCCGACTTCGCATACGCGTTCAAGGCGCGGCAACACTGGGACGATACGAGACCGACAAGACGCGGACGCTTACGATTGGCCGACCATTCAGCACTGTGTCGCGGAGACCATTTTATCATACCAGGCCTATACAAGACGTAACCGACGAGAGCGAGTTGTACTGCGACGGGCTTTCTTGTCGACGGCACCGATAAAATCAGCGTGCCGACCATCAGACCGAACCCCGCGCGATCGGCCGTCGAACCGATAACGCAATAGCCGCAACGCCTTCGTTGGCATATATAAATAATCGTGCTCCAAATGAGTCAATACATGCCTACGAAGTTGAAATGCACAAGATTCGACCCTCTCAATCCGTGCACATAAGTTTGAGCCAATGTTGATCCTGTTCAGCGGAGGTTAGGCCTGGCGCCGTCGAGTTCGCGCACCCGCTACCGGCGGACCTGTACTGAAAAGTAAGCAAGTTAGGATGAAGGAAAGTGATTTTATAGTACAGTTCTAGCTTTAGCGATTTGAAATAAACTACTCTTCGCGTCGATCGCCGCGTACACAATAAGTTGCAAGCGGGGACACAGCGCTGTGCCCAACGCCTGTGCCAACATCTGTACGCCACCGTTCCCGTAGGCTGCCGGTCGTATTCGCAACGTAGATGGGTGGGTTTTTACGTGTTGGCATGCTGACACATTTCTTAATTCCTGAGATGTACTCTTTATCTCTGCGTAAAACCCGTCAGCGAATCATAGCGCGTCAGCCAATCATAGTTCTTCAGGCGCACGTGATTTCTGGTGCAGCATCGTCGCCGGCACAGCGCAGTAAGTCTTAGATTTTTTTTTGTGCAGTACCGGTTGGAATCAACATTCGCAGGTGTATGCGGATCATTCTGCTATACCGATAAGAACGCAGCATTTACTGCGGAGGGAGCGCGCCCTGTTCGTAAAGCGAGGAGACATTGTCTCCTCCTCTCTCCTTCCGCCTTTCAGGTCTTACTGCTAGCTTCGCTTAAATTTTTGCGCCTTGGTACTGGTTCAAAATAACTGCAATCCACGAAACGCACAACCGATGCGCCCTTAACACGGGCGCAGGTTCACATATCAACCGGCGAAAGCCCCAGCCCCCTACCAAAACGTTTCCAGCGGCGCGCGGCAGAGGGCAGCACAGGAAAATGAAAAAGGCGGATTCCGACTAGCAACCTGTAGTTTGAATCTAGGTTGAGTGCACCGCGGCTTTCTTTTTTCGCTTTATTGTCTACAAACGTCTCGGAAAGCAATTCGAGATTTCTTCGGTGGACATCCGGAAGACTAGGGTATTGATATAAGATATGGCTGTAAAATGCAAACGTAGCGGGAATTTCGACAAAACACCCACTGGTGGAAAGGGTGCAATTCCGAAAATTGCCCTTTTATATGGGTGTGTATTAGTTCGCTCAAACAACATTTTCTATTGGCGTAAGGGGGTGAGTTCATAGGCACAAGAAAACACCCTTAGGGTGCAAGTTTTCTTAGTGAGTGTAGTGAACATCCGAAGCTAATATGAAGCTTCTGTTTAAAACTACGAGTGTTAAAATTACTGTTTATGCCGAAAGCGACATCGTTTATACAGGATCTTTTATTTTCATCTTTACAGAATATTACATATTGTTTTCAGAATCACATTTTAAGAATTTCATTATAATCAGGCTTTAGAAATCTTTCACTTAAGCTGGATTGCTCGAAGAGGGGGACATTACTTGCAATAGAAATTAAAATGCATAATAAACTGCTTAACCAAGTTGCACTAACTTTGTTTTAACTAATCACATTCGGGGACATATTGTATTTTACGAATTAGAGCCGGAGATTTCAAAGGCATATGGAATTAAAAGAAATTCTGAGGCTGGCACCAGTTTCGAGATATGCGTTGCCAAATTGTGTGACAAAACGCATCGGTATTGCATTTCAATTTTTCCTGCACTTCTTAACAAGGCCTCTTGTTAAAAAAAAAAGAAGCGTAAGCTACAACAATGCATTCGGCCTAAAATTAAAGTTGCGCTGGACTTAAAATTCCTTCGAAGTAATCGTGTCAGAGATCACCTGCTTCAACTCATAAATTGCAATATGTGCCCCAATGTGATTTGTTAAAAAAGTAATAGTTTTTAATTAGCCATTTATGCATTATGAATTCAGTAGCATTTAGTTATATGCCACAAGCGATTTTTGAAATTCTGTTACGATTGACGTAAAATATTTTGCATATACCATACCTTTTCTTCTCATTTTTTTTTTTCTATACTGATTTTTTTTAAAGATCAGCTGGTCCCAGCGTTAGTCCGCTCTTTTATGTGCTTTTTTTCGAAGAGGCGGTAATTACCCGCATAAAACTATGACTACTCAGGCAGCTAATAACTTGATTATCAAAATAATATTTTCATTATTCACTACTTCTGCTGCTGAGCACAAGGTTATGGATACGATTCCCGGCCGCTTGGGCCGTGTTCCGATGAGAGCATCATACCAAGACGATATGGCCACGGCGGCCGCATTTCGATGGGGGCGAAATGCCAAAACACCTGTGTACTTTGAATTAGGTGCAAGTTACATAACCTCAGGTGGTCGAAGTTATTCTGGAGTCCCCAATTACGGCGTGCCTCATAATCAGATTGTGGTTTTGCACGTAAAACCCCATGTTTAATTTCATTTCTTTAATAAAACAGCGTTTTCTTAAAAAAGTAAGTGGAACAACAGTGTATTTTTACCGCAAGTTTGACAGCGCATATTTCGAAGCCGGTGGCATCCTCGGAATTCGTTCCAAGTCGGTATGCCTTGCAAACTCACTAGCTACAATTCGTAGAAAGAAATAAGTGCCATAAAAATAATTAAATAAGTTCATTAGTGCAATTTTGCTGATTATTAAGTTAAGCATTTTGATTTCTCGTAGAAGTAGTGGCCAACTCATTGAGTAATTTAGCTTAGAATTGTGCGATCTGCTACAGGCAATTTTTTTAATTCAGTGCAGATAAAAAAGACACCCTACATATAATCTGAATGAACCGAACTGAAACAGCACAAAAGTCACGTTGCACTGCACACGAGGGATCATAACTTGTCTTCGTTGACGCATAATAGGTGGAGGACAGCCTTGATATTTTATCAGGTGAAATAATTTTAAACTGCGTAATTACTTCTCAAAAACGAGCTTGCACATCGCGCCATTGTAGAGTTAGAAGCTTTAACAACGCAGCTGCGTGAAACTTTCTTTTTTGGCATGGTCTGCCGGTAATCCGGCACCTCTAAGCACTTTGGCTCTTGCGGCCTTAGTCCCTGAACACAGCCAAAGCATCCGCTGCAGACGCGGATCACTTTGGGAACTTCACAGGGTCTTGAGGTGCTAGGGTTTTGTTGCGTTATTGATGCTAATAAAGGTATAGCACCATGGCGGTCGGTCATCAAATGGCATGTTGATGGAGGGATATCCGTTGAACTGGGAACGACGAGCCGCCACTGATTGAATGACCGTGGTTTTAGCTGTCTTGCTTGCTCGAGTTGAATGACAAGCTCCGCAGTTCTGTTAAGCTGGGCATGCTCTTGGAGTGTCGTGATTTAGGTAAACGCGGTAGCGCCGTTACTTGCCTCGTGGCTTTTATTTTTTGATGACCTCAAGTCTATAGCCCACTGTTGAGCAGTGAGTTAATCGAATTGGGCTTCGTATATAATGCGTGATTGTGGCACAGAACGCACAAGCTGTCGAGCCTCCTTAGTGCGAGCACCGCCACTCATTGGCAGAATCCTGCGAACGAAGTGCGGAGTTGAGGCCGATGACTTGCGGACGTGCTTAAATCAGTTCGCGGAAGAGCTCGAATGATGTATTTCAAGGACAAAGGCCCATATCTCTTCAGTTTTTGTTATGACTGATGGGCCAATCTGAACTGAAAGCCAGCACGGAGAGCGACTTTTTGATCCGAAAGCGTCAAATGGCCCATCCAGCGAAAAGGCAGGCGTCTGTCGTCGGTAGCAGGGAAACGGCAGGTAAATTCCCATTGGCTGCGACAGCCCGTCAGGAGCGCGCCTCGACGGAGCACAGCGGGCGAAAGGGCACACCTGCTTTGTGCTAGCGCGCCAGGTGTTGCATGAGGGGAGAGGGCATCGCCGCCAGGCCACGTCACCCTCGCTCTCGGAAGCCTGTGTCATCCGCGCGTTCCTTGTCCGCGCAAGCTCTTGCCTGCATGCGTTCTAACTGCGCCTCGGTAAAGCCAGATCAAAACCCGCCAAGCGTCTCAACGCGCTAGCTTGCCCGCAAGGAGTGCTCAGCGGCGTTCAATTGGACATTAATGCTTTCGCATTCACAACTCATAATAAGTGCTTGGGTGTCCTCGGATTCTTGCGGGACTTGTTAGCAGCATGAATGTACCAGGACTTTTCTGTTGCTATATAGTTGGAGGGCAGCGGTCCGTACGTATGGGCTGATCGAGGACATCGAGAAAGGCTTGTTGCTTTTTGCGTTGCTTATCAAGATGGGTATATTGTGATGTCGTCAGCATAGATAAAGAATTTGATGGTATGTTTACTGCACAGAGTACGGGATTTCACAGAAACAGTAAGTATTGTAGTCATTAGGAATACACAACAGTTTCCGCAAATAAAACGCTGACAATACGATTCATCATACTATGGTACGTCGAGTTCATTGTAGTTGTCAATAATCCCAGAAGTTGTAAGCATGCCGATGTCTTGCTGACAAATTTACAGCAGGGCGCCCCTGCGGGACCAAAATGTTTTTGAAAAGTATACGCTTACGGACATGTCCCCGCCGTTGGTAACATCGATCGAAAGGAAATGTGCTGCGTCGTAGACAGCATCGAATGTCACCGCACATCCCGAAAAAATATTTGCGTGCGGTATTAAATTAGCAGTGCGCACCATCAGTTTTCGGAAAGCACACTGATTATATCCTGAAATTCACACGAGGCTCGGCATCTGAGGCGCGCGTTCGTGCCTGAAGCTCTGCGCGCCTATAAAAGAGCCGAGTACTTAAGCGTGCAGTCTCGAGGCAATAGAGTCATTTGCAAGGCTGCCTACATTTCGCGATAACGGCAGGTAGTGCACAATGTGTAGCCTACGCTTTGTTTCCGATGTTTGCAAGCGAGGACGCTGAGGGAGCGGCTAACTTCGCTGCAGGAGTTCCGGGATTCAAAAAAGAGTGAGGTCATCCCTCACTGTCAGAGAGTTAACAAGAGCGCGGGTCTCGACTTTGGGTCACAGCCGCGGCGCCATCGACTTCTCATTCAACTGCCATTGGCGAGGCGGCGCCCTCGGCTCGCGACGCGCAGTCAACGCTCTGCGCCCCCGCTGGTGGCGGTAATTGCCGCTACTTGCGTCCCTGCGCCGCCACCATGCACGCAGCGCGACCGGGGAGCGACCTCTCGTTACGGGGTGCTGCCTTGAAGCGCTGGTCTCGTGGGAACTCAACTGGAAGTCGACAGCGCTCGATTGTGCGCCCCCAAGTGTCGCGCCAATGGACCCCGGCGCGGCGGCGAGCGGGGAAAGCGCGTGGCCTGCCACGCGTGTCCCCCACTACTACCGTTCGCTGGAAACTGATCGGCCGTGTGGCACTTTGGGGTCGCAATGATTTCGGACTCTCTTCCGCCTTGGGAAGCTCGCCGCCGCTCTCCCCGCTGCTCGTCTTCTCCGTCGCGGTCCTCTCATTCTTTTTGCGACCCCTCACATGCGCGCGTGAGTTATCGTCACGCACGCGGAGGGAATTTATTTGCTGCGCGCACAATGCAGCCTCGGCATACGCTGCGCGCACATCATCGGCGACAACGTGTCGCGTGTCGGCTAAACGAGCTGGCTTGTGGGCGCATGTAGTATATGCCGTGCAGGATCGCCGATAGCTGCGCGGCTCGTGCGGGAGGGGCGCCGGTTCGCGCGCACAATGGTGCTCGCGGGAGTCTGGGGAGCTGTTACGAGCTGCACCGAACACGAGACCGCTGCGGTGTGTTGCTCGCTCGCCGAGCATCTTTTTTCTCGTAGCGTTCATTGACAAACATGAAGCCCTCTGGGACAAGCTAAGCGATCATAACTTTTTTTCCTCTTGACGGCTGAAGGATCCGGAGCAAATGTTTTCTGGCTGAGCGAGGCCAAATCACGGGGCTGATCCTTCGTTATCTCTGTATTCAATATACGCGGTACCGTTAAATGCTGTTTTACATATATTGAAATGGGTATGGACGATGGCACCCAGAAACCATGTCTTAGTAGCTTTGCGTTACGATAGGCCATAACTCTTGAAGTGCTCCAGCGTAGATGCTTTCGTGGTTATCACCAAGAACATTTTTTTTCTCGCTTGCTTGTTTGTGAGCAAATCTGCCCAGTGTAAGGGGGAGGGGATGGGGGTGGAATGCACATTTTCGGGTTCCGCCCTGGTCGCATGCTCCATCGCTACCACGGATCGTACCCGTGACCTTCTGCAGGACGTCTTAAGCCAATATTGTGTATTTTCATTCTACTCTCGAGGACGGGAAATCGTATAGACAGAAAGTAGTTTTCTTGCTTGCAAAAAGCAACGCATCGTTTGCAGCGAGCATGTTACGTTCCGATTTGATTTCCAGTTGCAAGTCTACGCATATATATGTCGTGAAGCATTAAAAAGAAAAAGAAGAAGAAAAAAAAAGCCTAAGTTTGCATTTTGCACTGTAGTACACGTCATGCTGCGCATTTCCAAATGCGGTGCGGTGTGATCTGTCTATTACACTCTCTTAAGCGCAAAAATCTGGCTTAAACACCAATGGCACATCAACCAGTGGACGTAAGTGCTTTCTGAAAGCTCAGGGGACTTAAGTACAAATCAACGCTTTTATTTTTTGTGCGCACCTACACACACGTTATGAAAAGATGCGAAAACTTTCGTAATTTCTCGTTATCTGCCCAACCAGAAATTGTAAGATAAAGCGACGTGAGCCTGTAAGATGAAGCGACGTGCAACGACGCAACGTGCTCAATAGGAAGAACGAAACGTCGGACAGGACGAGCGGAATTAAGAGATACGAAGACAGGTGACTACAGCCTCGTGAACCATGCCGCTGTGAGGGGCGAGGGCTGTACAACGCTTGCTTTTTATCTTCACTGATGAGGATACGTTTGTATCATAGCGAATGCCTCATCGCCATAGCGGGATAAAGGACGCGGGCAAATAGAAGTCGTAGGCGGGGCCAACTGTCGAAAAATGTCCCCACTCGTTTATATCATGCAGAGGATGCCACACACTCTCCTCCTTCCCTCGATTGCGCAGCTAATGGCTACAACTGTCCACGAGGGCTTCGCGATTCACAAGTACGCCTCCGTTTCTTTCTTTCACCTCCATTCTATCGCCTCGTTGATGGTTAAATACTGTCTCACGTACTCGGAGGCGAACCAGAAGTGGTATACTCCTATCCTCCTATCCCTCGCCGATGATGTGGCGCACTTGGGTGAGCTACAATGCGCAGAGGGAGAGAGAAATCCCTTGTTTGAACTCGGTTTCGGTGCTTTCCTTTTTCAAACTTCCATATTTCAATTAATCCTCGACATTACGACATCCATGGTGATAGTTTTTTGTTGGGGTTGTGCATGGGACATAGCTGTACGCGTTTATGGAGAATCGCTGCTACAGTATACACTTCTTTCGCTAATTCCGTAAGGGCCCGCGCGCAACGTCATTGTGGGGTGAAGCACGCTTGCACCTAATGAAAGAAATGCACAACTATGGGACATTCGGGGACCACTGACACAGTCAATTTCCATATTTAAGAAATGCAGAAAACAGGGGATCTCGCGTAGAAAAAAAAATTGAGACATGTCGTGGATTCTGCGGCATGATCTCTAAATTCATTTTTTAATGAGTAGCCTGTTAGCGTTTATAGTCAGTTTGTCGGGACATCCTGGGAACATGGTATATAATACTCATTAATATATTCGCTCCGCAGTCCGAAGTTCTTTAAGCGAAAGATCGCGAGAGAAAAAAAAATCACCAAGGGGAAAACTAAGAGCACAAACTGGGGCTCTGGCCGTACCCGCGACACGCTCAATATAGATGCAACGCCAACTGGGCCGCCGAATGCATGCAGCGGCAACTGATAGTGTTTGCGCTGTTGCGTGCTCGCAGGCGCTGGCAGCGCGGGTTCAAACAACGACGGCCCAGGGGGTCGAACTACTGCGAAGGCCTACGCGTCGACACCCGACAGTCACCCGCTGCGGCTGATCAAGGACGGTGAGTGTTTGCCCGGGTGCAGCATCTGGGTGCCGCACAAGGCACGCACTGGCGTGTACGCGATCATCGGAGAACCGCTCTCAGAAGCAGTGCTCTCCGCATGTGCTGCGCAATAGTATAAACCATGCAGATAAGAAAAAGCAAGGGCATCTGCATGCGCAGCAAAACAGCCCGAACAAATGTCCGGGCTGTTTTGTGAGCGCTACGGACGCTACCACTCACAGTCTTGGCGGCGGATGTAGAACATCCTTGGAAGGCTGTGGCTAACACTCCCAGGTTTAGTTCTAGTAGATGAGCATAAATACCCCAGAAAGTG